>NC_091180.1:18809024-18854024 GCF_040958095.1 Procambarus clarkii | reverse complement strand
CTTGTATCTGGTCTCCTGCTTCCTACCCCTATCTTCATTACATTACATTTGCTTGGATTAAACTCTAATATCCATTATATGTGTGTGTGTGTGTGTGTGTGTGCGTGTGTGTGTGTGTGTGTGTGTGTGTATGTGTGTGTGTGTGTGTGTGTGTGTGTGTGTGTGTGTGTGTGTGTGTGTGTGTGTGTGTGTGTATTCACCTAGTTGTATTCACCTAGTTGTGCTTGCGGGGGTTGAGCTTTGCTCTTTCGGCCCGCCTCTTAACTGTCAATCTGTTTACTAACTATTTTTTTCTCTCTCTCCACACACCACACACACACACCAGGAAGCAGCCCGTGACAGCTCACTAACTCCCAGGTACCTATTTACTGCTAGGTAACAGGGCCATTCAGGGAGAAAGAAACTTTACCCATTTGTTTCTGCCGGGTGCGGGAATCGAACCCGCGCCACAGAATTACGTGTCTTGCGCGCTATCCACCAGGCTACCAGGCCCCTCCATAGTCAAGAGCCAGGGCCCAAGAGCCCGCGCTCACATAAAACCAACACAGTGTTTTTGTTAACCAGGATGACAAATAAAAGAGAAACAAACATCCTACACAAACAAACAAAGCCCGAACGTTAGGGAATATTTTGACATCCCAACAAATACTTTATTAGAGGCGGGGCCCGGGAGCTATAGCTTATTCCTCGAACGTACACACATATATAGGGAAGATTCATTCCCTGCTGCACCTCTTACGTTCCTCAGCTTAAAGCTTCAGCTCTTACGTTCCTCAGCTTAAAGCTTCAGCTCGTACGTTCCTCAGCTTAAAGCTTCAGCTCGTACGTTCCCCAGCTTAAAGCTTCAGCTCGTACGTTCCTCAGCTTAAAGCTTCAGCTCGTACGTTCCTCAGCTTAAAGCTTCAGCTCTTACGTCCCTCAGCTTAAAGCTTCAGCTCCTACGTTCCTCAGCTTAAAGCTGCACCTCATACGTTCCTCAGCTTAAAGCTTCAGCTCCTACGTTCCTCAGCTTAAAGCTGCACCTCATACGTTCCTCAGCTTAAAGCTTCAGCTTCTACGTTCCTCAGCTTAAAGCTTCAGCTTCTACGTTCCTCAGCTTAAAGCTTCAGCTCCTACGTTCCTCAGCTTAAAGCTGCACCTCATACGTTCCTCAGCTTAAAGCTTCAGCTTCTACGTTCCTCAGCTTAAAGCTTCAGCTTCTACGTTCCCCAGCTTAAAGCTTCAGCTCCTACGTTCCTCAGCTTAAAGCTGCACCTCATACGTTCCTCAGCTTAAAGCTGCAGCTCTTACGTTCCTCAGCTTAAAGCTTCAGCTCCTACGATCCTCAGCTTAAAGCTTCAGCTCTTACGTTCCTCAGCATAAAGCTTCAGCGCCTACGTTCCTCAGCTTAAAGCTGCAGCTCCTACGTTCCTCAGCTTAAAGCTTCAGCTTCTACGTTCCTCAGCATAAAGCTTCAGCGCCTACGTTCCTCAGCTTAAAGCTTCAGCTCTTACGTTCCTCAGCTTAAAGCTTCAGCTCCTACGTTCCTCAGCATAAAGCTTCAGCTCTTACGTTCCTCAGCTTAAAGCTTCAGCTCCTACGTTCCTCAGCTTAAAGCTTCAGCTCCTACGTTCCTCAGCTTAAAGCTTCAGCTCTTACGTTCCTCAGCTTAAAGCTTCAGCTCTTACGTTCCTCAGCTTAAAGCTTCAGCTTCTACGTTCCTCAGCTTAAAGCTTCAGCTCTTACGTTCATCAGCTTAAAGCTTCAGCTCTTACGTTCCTCAGCTTAAAGCTTCAGCTCCTACGTTCCTCATCTTACGCTGCAGCTCTTACGTTCCTCAGCTTAAAGCTGCAGCTCTTACGTTCCTCAGCTTAAAGCTGCACCTCTTACGTTCCTCAGCTTAAAGCTTCAGCTCCTACGTTCCTCAGCTTAAAGCTTCAGCTCTCCGCTTAGATCTTCCCCTATTGCACGCTCCATGAAGGACTTTTGTATATCGAAACTTTTATATATAAAACTGCAAAAGCCGGACTGGGTCTTACCTCCACTAAGCTGATGAGTTCTCGCACGCCTGTCACTAAGCTGTGGCGGGAGAAGATGGTCTGCCAGTAAGCTGTGGCGGGAGAAGATGGTCTGCCACTAAGCTGTGGCAGGAGAAGATGGTCTGCCAGTAAGCTGTGGCGGGAGAAGATGGTCTGCCAGTAAGCTGTGGCAGGAGAAGATGGTCTGCCAGTAAGCTGTGGCGGGAGAAGATGGTCTGCCAGTAAGCTGTGGCAGGAGAAGATGGTCTGCCAGTAAGCTGTGGCAGGAGAAGATGGTCTGCCAGTAAGCTGTGGCTGGAGAAGATGGTCTGCCAGTAAGCTGTGGCGGGAGAAGATGGTCTGCCAGTAAGCTGACGGAGATGACAATATGGCATTAAGCTGTTGGCTGCCACGCGGTGTCTGCCACTATGACACAGGCGACACATTTTTGTAACTAAGCTGATGGTTGAGAGGACGGTCTGTCACTAAGCTTATAGAGAAGACGAAAGTTTAATCGCTAAGCTGCTGGAGGTGACGGGGACACGCCCACTAAGCTGATGCACGAGACGGAGCCCCGCCAACTAAGCTGATGCAGGAGACGGAGCCCCGCCCACTAAGCTGATGCAGGAGACGGAGCCCCGCCCACTAAGCTGCTGGAGCAGACGGAGCCCCGCCCACTAAGCTGATGCAGGAGACGGAGCCCCGCCCACTAAGCTGATGCAGGAGACGGAGCCCCGCCCACTAAGCTGCTGGAGCAGACGGAGCCCCGCCCACTAAGCTGATGCAGGAGACGGAGCCCCGCCCACTAAGCTGATGCAGGAGACGGAGCCCCGCCCACTAAGCTGATGCAGGAGACGGAGCCCCGCCCACTAAGCTGATGCTGGAGACGGAGCCCCGCCCACTAAGCTGATGCTGGAGACGGAGCCCCGCCCACTAAGCTGATGCAGGAGACGGAGCCCCGCCCACTAAGCTGATGCAGGAGACGGAGCCCCGCCCACTAAGCTGATGCAGGAGACGGAGCCCCGCCCACTAAGCTGATGCAGGAGACGGAGCCCCGCCCACTAAGCTGATGCTGGAGACGGAGCCCCACCCACTAAGCTGATGCAGGAGACGGAGCCCCGCCCACTAAGCTGCTGGAGCAGACACCTTAAAGGTCCGCCAACAAGCAGACAAGGAGACAAAGGTCTGCTGGGAATCACGAGTTTGGTAAATTAAATCAGTCAATTCCAGCGAGGACCCACGGACGCTCCTTGACGGGTGGTGGAGAGTCCTGGACCCACGGACTCTCCTTGACGGGTGGTGGAGAGTCCTGGACCCACGGACTCTCCTTGACGGGTGGTGGAGAGTCCTGGACCCACGGACTCTCCTTGACGGGTGGTGGAGAGTCCTGGACCCACGGACTCTCCTTGACGGGTGGTGGAGAGTCCTGGACCCACGGACTCTCCTTGACGGGTGGTGGAGAGTCCTGGACCCACGGACTCTCCTTGACGGGCGGCGGAGAGTCCCGGACCCACGGACTCTCCTTGACGGGTGGTGGAGAGTCCCGGAACCACGGACTCTCCTTGACGGGTGGTGGAGAGTCCCGGAACCACGGACTCTCCTTGACGGGTGGTGGAGAGTCCTGGACCCACGGACTCTCCTTGACGGGTGGGGGAGAGTCCTGGACCCACGGACTCTGAAGGTCAAACACCAGCTTATACCAGCCTCTTAACCCTCCTTTACCCATTACTTAAAGGGTGATTCCTCTCTTAACCACCACTTAAGGGCGGATTCATCTTAACCATCACTTGAGGGGGTGATGCCCCCCCTCTAAGACATCACTAAACTGGTGACCCCCTTAACCATCCCTTAAGGGCATCACCCTTAACCTTAGTGAGTGAGTGAGGTCACCCCTTAAGTGGTGACCTCACCTTAACCTTCACTCGTGGAGTGACTCCCTTTAGCCATCACTTAAGGGGGGCAAGCTTCCCCTTAACTATCATTAAATGAGTAAACCCCCCCTCTCTTAACCCCTCACTTGAGTGATGATTCCCCCTTTACTGTCACTTAAGGGGGTGACCCCGCGCCCCCCTCCCTTCCATACCACCACCACCCCCTTCCCCCCTTTCCATTGCTCCCCTTACCCCCCCCCCCTGGTACAGAGGGTCACATCCGGCTTTTAACGTCCTGGTTCGAGCCATTTAATAATACAAATGGCCACCACCCCTCCCCCCCCCCCATTAACCCCCCCACCCCAAATGGGTTGTTATTCAGCATTCATCCATTAGTTCCCCCCTTCACTCTCCTGTGGAATCCCAGCCTCCTTGTCCCGCTTTTGACGAGCTTCTAAATCCAGTGCCATGTCTTAGATTTAGAATTAGAGGGAATATATTGAGCTTCTAATGGCAATGGTTGACAACAAATGAAAGTGACGACGACGTTTCGGCCCATTATGAAAGCCTTTATCAGGTCGTGAGAGGATATATGATAAAGGGTCCATGATGGTTCGAAACGTTCTGGTAAAGATTCAGAATGGATCGAAATGGCTTGTTAAGGGTCCAAGAGGGATTGAAGTGTCGTAGTAAGGGTTCAGAATGGATCGAAACGTCGTGTTAAGGGTTCAGAATGGACCGAAATGCTCTGTTAAGGGTCCAATAGGGATCGAAACGTCGTGATAAGGGTTTACGATGGACCAAAATGGCCTGATCAAAGTCCTGTACGCACCGAAACGTTAGGATAAGAATCTAAGGCGGACCGAAACGTCGGAATTAGGATCCATGACAGACTGAAACGTCGTCAGTTTAATTTCGCCTTTGTGAGCTGAATGAGTTGTTTCATGCCCGGTATTGCGGGACTGAAACTGGACCAGCATCGTTCTTGTCTCCCGGTACAGCTGTATACAATTCAGGTGGTACTAAACAGGTGTGAACAATTTTGTTTTTCAAAAGTAGGTTGAACAAAAAATAGTGTTTACATTTTGAGTTTTGATATATATTGGTTAAACCCATTAGTAAGCCAAGTAATTATAGACGTAGGGCCTAATAATGACTGTAGTAGGGGCAGTAATGACAGAATTAGGCCTCGTAATTACATCAGTAATAGGTTTATAACATAATCTGGTATTGTCAAAAATTATCCTAAAATAATTTTAATTTAGCTAACCCTACTAAACCAAATGTAATCGATCCTAAGCAAATCCAATCTAACCTAACCAAATCTAACCTAAGCTGACCTAACTAAATCTAACCTATCATTAGCTGACCTAACCAAATCTAACCTAACCTAAGCTAACCTAACCAAATCTAACCCAACCTAAGCTTACCTAACCAATTCTAACCTGACCTAACCAAATCAAACCTAACCTAAGCTGACCTAACCAAATCTAACCTATGCTAAGCTGACCGAACCAAATCTAACCTAACCTAAGCTTACCTAACCAATTCTAACCTAACGTAAGCTGACCTAACTAATTCTAACCTAACCTAAGCTAACCGAACTAAATCTAACCTAACATTAGCTGACCTAAAGAAATCTAACCTAACACCCTTATCTAAGGTTATTAAAGACAAGTTCAAGACAAGACCGCGCCTCGAACGAGAATCATAGTTGATGCATTCAAACCAATATTGCACATCCAGAGCCTGCAACAGAGCAAAGATGTATCTGGTCTTGATGACTTCTTCCCAGTTGATGTTCCCTTCTCGTGAGCAAGAAAAATAACCCTTCATTATCACCCATTATCACTTCATTATACATCCTTTGAATTTTTTTAAATTTATTATTGGTATTAAGATGACCAAAATATTCCATCACATCAACTTGAAGAAAATGTTGTCTATGTAAGGTTGATGAGACACAGATTAGAATCCTGTGTGTGTGTGGGGAATCAGGTTGATTGACAGTTGAGAGGCGGGGACCCCAAAGAGCCAGAGCTCAACCCCCGCAAGCACAAACTATAGGTGAGTACAACTAAGTGATTAAACAGGTACTCAATGATAAAATAACTGAATCGATTACCAACGTCGCCGATATAACGTTCAATGAGGAAAGTTACTCATTTTTGACCTTATGAGTACAAAAGGGATAAAATGAGTCTCCCTGCATAAATTACACATTTTAAATGTTTCATTTCCTATGGGTGTGTATATTTAAACATTTCCTCTGGGTGTGTATATCTAAACATTTCTTCTTGGGGTGTATATCTATACATTTCCTCTAGGTGTGTATATCTAAACATTTCCTCTAGGTGTGTATATTTAAACATTTCCTCTAGGTGTGTATATCTATACATTTCCTCTTGGTGTTTATATCTAAACATTTCCTCTAGGTGTGTATATCTCTACATTTCCTCTTGGTGTTTATATCTAAACATTTCCTCTAGGTGTGTATATCTCTACATTTCCTCTTGGTGTTTATATCTAAACATTTCCTCTAGGTGTGTATATCTCTACATTTCCTCTAGGGGTGTATATCTATACATATCCTCAGGATGAGTATATCTAAACGAGCTCTATACGTCTACTGTCAGTAAAGTTGACAGACTCACTTCATCCTAGAAACAGAAATTTCCCTCCAAGAAAGAGACAGCCCAACAGAACCTCACATCACACTATACTCTCCCGTTTAAGTCCAATTCACGTCCAATGAATCACATATTCATCACAGCGTTTCCAGCAGCACTGAAGCTGCCTTCCAGCTGTCACTTGCTTGGACAAACGGGTCCAGCAGCAGCAGCAGCAGCAGCACAGGAAATACTGCAATCATTCTCTTGCCTCAAATATTGGATTTTCATCTCCCGTTTGAGGGAGGATGCTGCCTCAACCTGTCTTGGGAAGATTAAGGAAGTGTCGCAATATTATTGGTAGTTGACAAGATTTTTGTTACTTTGGTAAGCTCTAAAGAGAGAGAGAGAGAGAGAGAGAGAGAGAGAGAGAGAGAGAGAGAGAGAGAGAGAGAGAGAGAGAGAGAGAGAGAGAGAGAGAGAGAGAGAGAGAGAGAGAGAGAGAGAGAGAGAGAGAGAGAGAGAGAGAGAGAGAGAGAGAGAGAGAGAGAGAGAGAGACAGACAGACAGACAGACAGACAGACAGACAGAGACAGGCAGAGAGCTTAAATGTCTGTGTGTGTCAATAGATTCAGAACCCACCTCCCTCCCTTGACACTCCTAGCAATCTGAACTCATATACATTTCCCTTGCTTAAAATATACAATTTATATAATATAAATAAACTCCAAAACACATATGTAATGAACCGAGGCTTCTTGCTATCTATCTGACACACCTGTCAACACCTGTAAACACCTGTGATCAATCGTAAATCACACGTTCACATCCCATAACACCCCCCCCCCCCCCCTTCACCTGCCTGTCAGCAAACAACACAAAATTACTTAGTAAACAGGATGAAATCCGAGTTGTATATGTATACAATTTGTATACATATACAATCTGTATACATATACATATACAATCTGTATATGTATACAGGAAATGTTTTTTTGAGGAGAAGGAATATAATTCCTTCTCCTCAAATACATTATTAATTATATAAATTCTACAAATACATACAAGGTCTTAGGAAAGCTAACCCCCCTCCTCCTGGAGTGAGGTATGAGACAAATGATCCTTCTTAATCCTTTACTAAATAATATGTATGTGTAAATATTATTATTTAGGGCTGCGAGAAATGCCTATAGTCTGGGTGGAGGATCGAGTCCTTTTTTCCCGACGTCTTAAAGGGGATTCGAACTGGTTTGGATGAGCGACTTCTTTCTTTATGCTAGTGAGATGGGATTAGGAGGAGGGAAGGGGAGGTGGGGAGTGATGGGGAAGGAGGAGAAAGAGAAGGGAAGAATGATGGAGAAGGGGACATGAGACAAGCTGGTATTATATATATATATATATATATATATATATATATATATATATATATATATATATATATATATATATATATATATATATATATATATATATATATATATATATATATATATATATATATATTAGTATATTTTGGTAGCAGTCTTTCCTGTAGACATATATTATTAAATATGACCGAAAAAGTAAGATTAATAATTCTAACACGAATTTTCTCAATATTTCTTATGGTTCTTTTCACTGTCGATGGTAATTGAAAAATCAGTTCTCCAAAATTCATTTTTATTTCTAGTCTGACGCGACACTTGAACGCGTTTCGTAATAACTTATTACATTTTCAAAGACTTTAGTTTACACACACACAACTATAACCTGCAAACACTAAAACGGATTTCTTACTATGCTATAATTCAAACGGCTTTTCATTTTATATACCTGCATTTGGGTGAGGTGATATGTTACAACAGTTTTGGATGAGGTGAAAACAAACTTTCAACACAAGACAGAACACGAAACAATGAGTATAATATTTTGTAATTTAAAGGGAAGAATGGAAGTAACTGCAAAGGGGCCTATTGGCCCATATTTCTTGATGCTTCTATATTGGTGCGGAGTCTTGAAGTGGGTAGAATATAGTTGTGCATTAATTGGCTGTTGATTGCTGGTGTCGACTTCTTAATGTGTAGTGCCTCGCAGATCTCAAGCCGCCTGCTATCGCTGTATCTATCGATGATTTCCGTGTTTTTTGTTAAGACTTCTCTGGTGATGGTCTGGTTGTGGGAAGAGATTATATGTTCCTTAATGGAGCCCTGTTGTTCATGCGTTGTTAGTCGCCTGGAAAGAGATGTTGTTGTCTTGCCTATATACTGAGTTCTTTGGGGCTTACAGTCCCCAAGTGGGCATTTGAAGGCATAGACGACATTGGTCTCATTTAAAACGTTCTGCTTTCCTTATATTCCATCTCAAGTGTTCCAACCCAAGACGAACATCATTTCCTCGTTTGTGTTGCTGTATCACAGTCTGGAACACATTTGTGTTGCTGTATCACAGTCTGGAACACATTTGTGTTGCTGTATCACAGTCTGGAACACATTTGTGTTGCTGTATCACATTCTGGAACACATTTGTGTTGCTGTATCACATTCTGGAACACATTTGTGTTGCTGTATCACATTCTGGAACACATTTGTGTTGCTGTATCACAGTCTGGAACACATTTGTGTTGCTGTATCACAGTCTGGAACACGTTTGTGTTGCTGTATCACAGTCTGGAACACTTTTGTGTTGCTATTTTACTATTGATCGTGCCAAAAGACATAAATAATAGTGATGTAAGAGGAGGTGAACGAGCAATGAATGTGGGAGAGACGGACATTAGGGGAAATTGACCACTATTATCCCTCCCCCTAGAGGCGAATATTTTGTTGTTTTGAAATTGATTTTGTCGTGACAGTGCATATTACGGGAGTAGTTTTTTTTTATATATATAGAGAGAGAGAGAGAGAGAGAGAGAGAGAGAGAGAGAGAGAGAGAGACAGACAGACAGGCAGACAGAGAGAGAGAGACAGACAGACAGACAGACAGAGAGAATGTTATTTTGTAATAAATATATGTATATATATATATATATATATATATATATATATATATATATATATATATATATATATATATATATATATATATATATATATATATATATTAAACAATAGAGTACCACCTCTGGCTGGAAGAAGGGGGACCCATAGCCTCGGAGGAAACCACACATAACGCATTGGAGGGAATGTAGGTCCCCTCCAATACAGTTTCTGTGTGCTTTTCTCCTACCACCCCCTTCCCTTTTTTTTTTCCTTTATTGTGTATTTAAAGGTTACAAAGCATACAAGACAAATGCCTAAAGGTTATGGATCTCTTGAAGCTCCTCCGCTTCTGGACAGGAACCGAGGACGCAGCAAGCATTTCCCCTCTGGATCGCCACACTGAGGCGCTGAAACAAAAAACTGGAAGCCCTTTGGTCTCTGGTGACGTCAATGAGCTTGGAACCTAATTCCTTGAGAAATCCCAAGGCACACATATATATATATATATATATATATATATATATATATATATATATATATATATATATATATATATATATATGTCGTACCTAGTAGCCAGAACTCACTTCTCAGCCTACTATTCAAGGCCCGATTTGCCTAATAAGCCAAGTTTTCCTGAATTATTATATTTACTATAATTTTTTTCTTATGAAATGATAAAGCAACCCTTTTCTCTATGTATGAGGTCAATTTTTTTTATTGGAGTTAAAATTAACGTAGATATATGACCGAACCTAACCAACCCTACCTAACCTAACCTAACCTATATTTATAGGTAAGGTTAAGTTAGGTAGCCAAAAAAAGCTAGGTTAGGTTAGGTTAGGTAGGTTAGGTAGACGAAAAAACATTAATTCATGTAAACTTGGCTTATTAGGCAAATCAGGCCTTGAATAGTAGGCTGAGAAGTGCGTTCTGGCTATTAGGTACGACATATATATATATATATATATATATATATATATATATATATATATATATATATATATATATATATATATATATATATATATATATATATATATATATATATATATATATATATATATATATATATATATATATATATATATAAAGGAAAGGAAAACTTGAACTGTTTCACTCACGTCCATTAGTGTTTTAAATGTGAATTGGAAAGTTTCTTTGGTATGCAAATTAGGCTCATACCCAGACACTACGAGGCCTCCCGACCTTTTGCAGTGTATATGTTGCAACAGTTATGTAAGTAGCTTACATATACATCACGTAGCAGAGGTGTAGAGTGGTTAATTAGGGACTACATATGGTGCTACATATGATGCAATATAGTGTAATATATGGTGAAATATATATAGTGTCGTGAGTGACACTTAAGTGGCTAGTATGAGGCTGGTCGTGAGTGACACTTAAGTGGCTCCCTGACATGGTGAGTGGGGCCTCATAACCTCATACATGAACTCACATACACACTCATACTCACAAACATACAAGAATTAATCCACACGTAAGTCAATGGGTGGATAATAGAGGCATGGACTTAGGGATTGTTAAGCAAGCACTCACACACACACACACACACACACACACACACACGCAATCAAACACGGATCCACGCGCCCGCGTGCATACACACGCACTCAAACACACGCATATACGAGTAGGAAGCAAGGAAATTATGGAGGCTTCAAGACAGGGCAGCAAGGCGAGGGTCTCAATGTTAATCATTGACTAAGAAATGTCAATTGATCACCGTATTATGACTGTATCTTCTAGGAGGACAAGGAGCTGGGATACGAGGACAAGGAGCTGGGATACGAGGACAAGGAGCTGGGATACGAGGACAAGGGGCTGAAATTTGAGGACAAGGAACTGGGATATGAGGACAAGGAGCTGGGATACGAGGACAAGGAGCTGGGATATGAGGACAAGGAGCTGGGATATGAGGACAAGAAGCTGGGATATGAGGACAAGGGGCTGAAATTTGAGGACAAGGAACTGGGATATGAGGACAAGGAGCTGGGATACGAGGACAAGGAGCTGGGATATGAGGACAAGGAGCTAGGATACGATGACAAGGAGCTGAGATATGAGGATAAGGAGCTGGGATATGAGGACAAGAAGCTGGGATATGAGGACAAGGGGCTGAAATTTGAGGACAAGGAACTGGGATATGAGGACAAGGAGCTGGGATACGAGGACAAGGAGCTGGGATATGAGGACAAGGAGCTAGGATACGATGACAAGGAGCTTGGATATGAGGATAAGGATTTGGGATATGAGGACAAGGAGCTGGGATACGAGGACAAGGAGCTGGGATATGAAGACAAGGAGCTGGGATACGAGGACAAGGAGCTGGGATATGAGGACAAGGAGCTGGGATACGAGGACAAGGAGCTGGGATATGAGGACAAGGAGCTGGGATATGAGGACAAGGAGCTGGGATATGAGGACAAGGAGCTGGGATATGAAGACAAGGAGCTGGGATATGAGGACAAGGAGCTGGGATATGAGGACAAGAAGCTGGGATATGAAGACAAGGAGCTGAAATTTGAGGACAAGGAGCTGGGATATGAGGACAAAGAGCTGGGATACGAGGACAAGGAGCTGGGGTATGAGGACAAGGAGCTGGGATGTGAGGACAAGGAGCTGGGATATGAGGACAAGGAGCTGGGATATGAGGACAAGGAGCAGGTATATGAGGACAGGGAGCTGGGATATGAGGACAAGGAGCTGGGATATGAGGACAAGGAGCTGGGATACGAGGACAAGGAGCTGGGATATGAGGACAAGGAGCTGGGATACGAGGACAAGGAGCTGGGATATGAGGACAAGGAGCTGGGATACGAGGACAAGGAGCTGGGATATAAGGACAAGGAGCTGGGATACGAGGACAAGGAGCTGGGATATGAGGACAAGGAGCTGGGATATGAGGAAAAGGAGCTGGGCTATGAGGACAAGGAGCTGGGATATGAGGACAAGGAGCTGGGATATGAGGACAAGAAGCTGGGATATGAGGACAAGGAGCTGGGATATGAGGAAAAGGAGCTGGGATATGAGGACAAGGAGCTGGGATATGAGGACAAGGAGCTGGGATATGAGGACAAGGAGCTGGGATATGAGGACAAGGAGCTGGGATATGAGGACAAGGAGCTGGGATATGAGGACAAGAAGCTGGGATATGAAGACAAGGAGCTGAAATTTGAGGACAAGGAGCTGGGATATGAGGACAAAGAGCTGGGATACGAGGACAAGGAGCTGGGATATGAGGACAAGGAGCTGGGATATGAGGACAAGGAGCTGGGATATGAGGACAAGGAGCTGGGATATGAGGACAAGGAGCAGGTATATGAGGACAGGGAGCTGGGATATGAGGACAAGGAGCTGGGATATGAGGACAAGGAGCTGGGATACGAGGACAAGGAGCTGGGATATGAGGACAAGGAGCTAGGATACGAGGACAAGGAGCTGGGATATGAGGACAAGGAGCTGGGATACGAGGACAAGGAGCTGGGATATGAGGACAAGGAGCTGGGATACGAGGACAAGGAGCTGGGATATGAGGACAAGGAGCTGGGATATGAGGAAAAGGAGCTGGGCTATGAGGACAAGGAGCTGGGATATGAGGACAAGGAGCTGGAATATGAGGACAAGAAGCTGGGATATGAGGACAAGGAGCTGAAATTTGAGGACAAGGAGCTGGGATATGAGGACAAAGAGCTGGGATACGAGGACAAGGAGCTGGGATATGAGGACAAGGAGCTGGGATATGAGGACAAGAAGCTGGGATATGAGGACAAGGGGCTGAAATTTGAGGACAAGGAACTGGGATATGAGGACAAGGAGCTGGGATACGAGGACAAGGAGCTGGGATATGAGGACAAGGAGCTAGGATACGATGACAAGGAGCTGAGATATGAGGATAAGGAGCTGGGATATGAGGACAAGAAGCTGGGATATGAGGACAAGGGGCTGAAATTTGAGGACAAGGAACTGGGATATGAGGACAAGGAGCTGGGATACGAGGACAAGGAGCTGGGATATGAGGACAAGGAGCTAGGATACGATGACAAGGAGCTTGGATATGAGGATAAGGATTTGGGATATGAGGACAAGGAGCTGGGATACGAGGACAAGGAGCTGGGATATGAAGACAAGGAGCTGGGATACGAGGACAAGGAGCTGGGATATGGGGACAAGGAGCTGGGATACGAGGACAAGGAGCTGGGATATGAGGACAAGGAGCTGGGATATGAGGACAAGGAGCTGGGATATGAGGACAAGGAGCTGGGATATGAGGACAAGGAGCTGGGATATGAGGACAAGGAGCTGGGATATGAGGACAAGAAGCTGGGATATGAAGACAAGGAGCTGAAATTTGAGGACAAGGAGCTGGGATATGAGGACAAAGAGCTGGGATACGAGGACAAGGAGCTGGGGTATGAGGACAAGGAGCTGGGATGTGAGGACAAGGAGCTGGGATATGAGGACAAGGAGCTGGGATATGAGGACAAGGAGCAGGTATATGAGGACAGGGAGCTGGGATATGAGGACAAGGAGCTGGGATATGAGGACAAGGAGCTGGGATACGAGGACAAGGAGCTGGGATATGAGGACAAGGAGCTGGGATACGAGGACAAGGAGCTGGGATATGAGGACAAGGAGCTGGGATACGAGGACAAGGAGCTGGGATATAAGGACAAGGAGCTGGGATACGAGGACAAGGAGCTGGGATATGAGGACAAGGAGCTGGGATATGAGGAAAAGGAGCTGGGCTATGAGGACAAGGAGCTGGGATATGAGGACAAGGAGCTGGGATATGAGGACAAGAAGCTGGGATATGAGGACAAGGAGCTGGGATATGAGGAAAAGGAGCTGGGATATGAGGACAAGGAGCTGGGATATGAGGACAAGGAGCTGGGATATGAGGACAAGGAGCTGGGATATGAGGACAAGGAGCTGGGATATGAGGACAAGGAGCTGGGATATGAGGACAAGAAGCTGGGATATGAAGACAAGGAGCTGAAATTTGAGGACAAGGAGCTGGGATATGAGGACAAAGAGCTGGGATTCGAGGACAAGGAGCTGGGATATGAGGACAAGGAACTGGGATATGAGGACAAGGAGCTGGGATATGAGGACAAGGAGCTGGGATATGAGGACAAGGAGCAGGTATATGAGGACAGGGAGCTGGGATATGAGGACAAGGAGCTGGGATATGAGGACAAGGAGCTGGGATACGAGGACAAGGAGCTGGGATATGAGGACAAGGAGCTAGGATACGAGGACAAGGAGCTGGGATATGAGGACAAGGAGCTGGGATACGAGGACAAGGAGCTGGGATATGAGGACAAGGAGCTGGGATACGAGGACAAGGAGCTGGGATATGAGGACAAGGAGCTGGAATATGAGGACAAGAAGCTGGGATATGAGGACAAGGAGCTGAAATTTGAGGACAAGGAGCTGGGATATGAGGACAAAGAGCTGGGATACGAGGACAAGGAACTGGGATATGAGGACAAGGAGCGGGGATATGAGGACAAGGAGCTGGGATATGAGGACAAGGCGCTGGGATATGAGGTCAAGGCGCTGGGATATGAGGACAAGGCGCTGGGATATGAGGTCAAGGAGCTGGGATATGAGGACAAGGAGCTGGGATATGAGGACAAGGAGCTGGGATATGAGGACAAGGAGAAGAAATAATGCCCCACCTTTTGATCACAGCGTATCAAATAACTGTCGAAAAATTGGCAGAAATCTCAGAAACCTGTACATCATTTTCCGTGTCACAGAATTGGCAAGTAACCCACAGAAACCATCCAGGAAGGCAATACACCAGCAAAGAAAGCTAAAGAAAGCAAGAAAGCTTATATTTTCCTTACTGTCATTAAGGAATCACAGAGAATAAGAAGATAGGAATGATCAGGAGAAAGCGCCAAGCCATTACGACTATATAGCACTGGGAAAGGATCAGGATAAGGATTTGGGATGGGACGGGGGCTAAGGATTGGTGGCGAACCACTTGTGGACGGTCGGGGGGATTGAACGCCGACCTGCATGAAGATTAGAAAAGCAAAATATCTGATCATCTTGTAAGCAATTCTACGAGACCCATTAGTAGAGAGAGAGAGAGAGAGAGAGAGAGAGAGAGAGAGAGAGAGAGAGAGAGAGAGAGAGAGAGAGAGAGAGAGAGAGAGAGAGAGAGAGAGAGAGAGAGAGAGAGAGAGAGAGAGAGAGAGAGAGAGAGAGAGAGAGAGTGCCAAGATCGTAATAAAGCATATTTTAACACTGCAATGTTAACGGGGGAGAAGCTGTTACCCATGCAGCAATTTGACCAATTGCCAGTTCTATGACACCAGATACGTCTAAAGACACGCGTGATTGACAGGGAAGTGCTACCGGAATAAGAAATCCCTGACGAAACCTCTGCATCTTCTCTCATCATTAGCTTTGAACTTTGAAGTCAAAGTTGAAGTCTGGTCAAAGATGGAGGTGTTTCGTCAGTTGCTGAGCGAGTGTTTGGTAACTCGCGGCTCTGAAGACCTAAGCCTCGCCTAACTCTCTTGATACAGTAACTAATTCCTAGTTAGTTACTAACTAACTACTAGTTAGTTACTAACTAACTACTAGTTAGTTACTAACTAACTACTAGTTAGTTACTAGGTCACTATTGACCAACTTGAATATGTTGAAAGCGAGTATATGTTTTTTTTATTTTTTTATTTATTTTTGTTTAAATTTTTTTCAATATTGAAGATGATTCAAAACTGATGATGACATTATTTATATAACTATTGAAGCAAGACCTTTACCAGTCACGACACCTAATATCACTAGCTAATATCTAGCTAATAACTATCTATTAATAATATCTACTAATAACTATCTATACTAATATCTACTAATAACTATCTATTCTAATATCTACTAATATCTATTAATGATATCTACTAATAACTATCTATACTAATATCTTCTAATAACTATCTATTAATAATATCTACTAATAACTATCTATACTAATATCTACTAATAACTATCTATTCTAATATCTACTAATATCTATTAATAATATCTACTAATAACTATCTATACTAATATCTTCTAATAACTATCTATTAATAATATCTACTAATAACTATCTATACTAATATCTACTAATAACTATCTATTCTAATATCTACTAATATCTATTAATAATATCTACTAATATCTATTAATAATATCTACTAATAACTATCTATACTAATATCTACTAATAACTATCTATTAATAATATCTACTAATAACTATCTATACTAATATCTACTAATAACTATCTATTCTAATATCTACTAATATCTATTAATGATATCTACTAATAAATATCTATACTAATATCTTCTAATAACTATCTATTAATAATATCTACTAATAACTATCTATACTAATATCTACTAATAACTATCTATTCTAATATCTACTAATATATATTAATAATATCTACTAATAACTATCTATACTAATATCTTCTAATAACTATCTATTAATAATATCTACTAATAACTATCTATACTAATATCTACTAATAACTATCTATTCTAATATCTACTAATATCTATTAATAATATCTACTAATATCTATTAATAATATCTACTAATAACTATCTATACTAATATCTACTAATAACTATCTATTAATAATATCTACTAATAACTATCTATACTAATATCTACTAATAACTATCTATTCTAATATCTACTAATATCTATTAATAATATCTACTAATAACTATCTATACTAATATCTACTAATAACTATCTATTAATAATATCTACTAATAACTATCTATACTAATATCTACTAATAACTATCTATTCTAATATGTACTAATATCTATTAATAATATCTACTAATAACTATCTATACTAATATCTACTAATAACTATCTATTAATAATATCTACTAATAACTATCTATACTAATATCTACTAATAACTATCTATTAATAATATCTACTAATAACTATCTATACTAATATCTTCTAATAACTATCTATTAATAATATCTACTAATAACTATCTATACTAATATCTACTAATAACTATCTATTAATAATACCTACTAATAACTATCTATACTAATATCTACTAATAACTATCTATACTAATATCTACTAATAACTATCTATACTAATATCTTCTAATAACTATCTATTAATAATATCTACTAATAACTATCTATACTAATATCTACTAATGACTATCTATTAATAATATCTACTAATAACTATTTATACTAATATCTACTAATAACTATCTATACTAATATCTACTAATAACTATATATTAATAATATCTACTAATAACTATCTATACTAATACCTACTAATAACTATCTATTAATAATATCTACTAATAACTATCTATTAATAATATCTACTAATAACTATCTATTAATAATATCTACTAATAACTATAACATCACCTTTCTGACTTACAACATCTTCCCGCCAAACACACACCGAAACTACGACGTTGCTACAACGTTCGAACAAGTTTTAACACCTCCTAACCAGTTATAACAACCAATATAGCAAGTTGTAACAACGTTCTATTACGTCATAAACACGTTAAGACAAGATGCAACAACTTTATTATAAGTTGTAACATGCGGAAAATAGAGACAGTTTCGGTTTGTGTTTCCAGGGTTGTAAAGTGGGGAAGCATCGTGACTTCCCAGAGGAGGTGAGAGTCGCTGCCCTGGAAACACAAACCGAAACTACCCCTATTTTCCGCTTGTTACAACTTGTAATAAAGTTGTTACATCTTGGCTTAACGTGTTTATGACGTATTAGAACGTTGTTACAACTTGCTATATTGGTTGTTATAACTGGTTAGGAGGTGTTAAAACTTGTTCGAACGTTGTACTAACGTCGTAGTTCCGTTGTGTGTTTGGCGGGTGACGCCTCGTGACTCGTGTTAACAGGCTGAGAGCCTCCACCCTGCCATTGTTCAGGGCTCACCCCTCCTAGTTAACTCCCAACACGACCCGCCAGGCGGTTAACGACCAGCTTAACCTTAATTGTTACTGTGGTTCGTCCATCAAAGTCAACGGACGGCACTCCATGTCGTTAGTTTCCCTGAAAGTGGTTTGGTAGACAGTTGATTAGTTCAATCCGTGCCCAGAATATCCGGATCCAGTCCTGGGGTATGGCTAATGGGGAAGCCTCGATCCTGCGATTTATTGATGCGCATCAATGTACACATTGACGTACGTCAAATCCTGTTCAGTTGTTAGGTAGTTCAGCCTGTAATTCCCTCGATTCGAGGATTTAAGGGTCGTGTTTACCTCTCTGTACACATCTAGAAATTGCTTTTGTTAATTTTGTGATTCTGGGATTCGAATGTCATTTCGATTTTAATTTTATTGATGCGCTGGATTAATGCACATTAATGCACATCAATAGAAAACAATGCATGTCAATACATTTCAATATACATAAATACACAACAATGCACATCTGTACACATCAATATACATTAAGACATAGTATATCAATAATCATTAATATACATTAATAAACATCAATACACATCAATACACATCTATACACACCAATACACATCATTATACAACATACATTAATTCACATAAAACACACATCACTGCATCACTACATGAATACACATCAATGCCCATCAATACACATTAATACACACACCAATATACACAATAGTACACATCAAGACCCATTGATAACATCAGTACTGGTGAGTGAACACCACCCCTGCACCTGTGCTAGATAACACGCTATCTAATGGCAAACAACACGTTATCTAGTGGTAGATAACACGCAATCTAATGGTAGATAACACTAATCTAATGGTAGATAACGTGTGAACGAACCTCAATTTCCTAGACACTATCAATAATGATATCATATCATGGGCAATGATATCAATAATATCATTGCCACATATTATCGCACTAGACACCCCATGTTTTTTTCCAGTGCCTGGATCCATGTGGGGAGGGGAGGGCCGCCCCCCTCCCAGAAATCAATAGAGTCCATTACAATTTTTTTTTTTAATAATTCAATTCCATAACTTCAAAGCTATCCTTACGAGTCCACGATAGCAAGCGTAACGAGGTAAGGTAAAGTAATTACTAAGGAAATGCGATGAGCCGGTTTGACTCCGTAACGCTAGGAGAGAGGATATGAGACAGACTAAGAGTTAGGATATCGGGATTCACCAAGAGGTAGGATATCAGGATTCTCTAAACGCTAAGATATCAGGTTACACTAGGAGCTAGGATATCAGGATACACTATGAGATAGGATATCAAGATACACTAAGAACTAGGATTTTAGGATAGGCTAAGAGCTAGGATATCAGAATTCACTAAGAGCCACGATATCAGGATTCACTACGAGCCACGATATCAGGATTCACTACGAGCCACGATATCAGGATTCACTACGAGCCACGATATCAGGATTCACTACGAGCCACGATATCAGGATTCACTACGAGCAGGGATTTGAGAACGGAATGGAGAACTATCAGGGGGAAAGCGCCAAGCCATTACAACTATATAGCACTGCGAAGGGGTCAGGATAAGGATTTGGGATGGGACGAAGGGAAAGGAATAGTGCCCAAACCCCCTTATGAACGATCGGGGGATTGAACTCCGACCTGCATGAAGCTATAAGGACGGAATGGACAACCATTCCCTCCCCCCCCCATCCATATGGACCAATGGGGATCGAACCTGTCCCCACAAACACTGTTAAGACCGACACACACAAGCACCCAAACACCAAGAAACAGGTTAAGAAGGATATCGTGTCAAGGAGCTTAATAGCTGCTTAAACAGCTTAATTAAGGCGAACAAGCTGGCAAGCTTAACTACACGGGCTTGCGGTGACGATGGGGGAACTACCCTTAGCCTCGTTAACTGCCTAATGGGGGGGGGGTGAGGGGTAATTACACAGGTGTTGTTATTTGCTCGGTGAGTTAAACCCATTTTACGAGGCAGTTGAACCTAATTGCTAGAAAAGAAAATGAGAATGGCAAGTTTATTATTGGTGGTGGTTCCGTGTTCCTTGGGCATGGTTGGGTAGTTAGGGGCTCTTGGGGGAGGGGGGAGACAGATAGACAGACAGACAGACAGTGAGTCCTGGACGGGGTCATGGACACTGTTGTGACAGAGTCTGTCACTCAAACCGTCACTCGTACAAGACAGAACCTGTCACTCACCGTCACTTGTACAAGACAGAACCTGTCACTCAAACCGTCACTCGTACAAGACAGAACCTGTCACTCAAACCGTCACTCGTACAAGACAGAACCTGTCACTCAAACCGTCATTCGTACAAGACAGAACCTGTCACTCAAACCGTCACTCGTACAAGACAGAACCTGTCACTCAAACCGTCACTCGTACAAGACAGAACCTGTCACTCACCGTCACTCGTACAAGACAGAACCTGTCACTCACCGTCACTCGTACAAGACAGAACCTGTCAATCACCGTCACTCGTACAGGAATATGAACAGTTCCAAGGAAGAAAACTAGAATGAACAAATTAGCTGAATGGTCTTCATTCTCAGTTAATGGTCGTTAATTAATTTAAAATCTGGTGACATTAACCTCACAACTTTTCCAAGAAATTATTATTTAATTAAACTTTTAGAGAAATATAAAAATTCTTCTTGAACGTCTCTCTAGTTCATAAGTGTGAGTCTCTAGTTCACAAGTGTGTCTCTCTAGTTCATAAGTGTGTCTCTCTAGTAATAAGTGTGTCTCTCTAGTACATAAGTGTGTCTCTCTAGTTCATAAGTGTGAGTCTCTAGTTCATAAGTGCGTCTCTCTAGTTCATAAGTGTGTCTCTCTAGTACATAAGTGTGTCTCTCTAGTACACAAGTGTGTGTCTCTCTAGTACACAAGTGTGTGTCTCTCTAGTACACAAGTGTGTCTCTCTAGTACACAAGTGTGTGTCTCTCTAGTACACAAGTGTGTGTCTCTCTAGTACACAAGTGTGTGTCTCTCTAGTACATAAGTGTGTCTCTCTAGTACACAAGTGTGTGTCTCTCTAGTACACAAGTGTGTGTCTCTCTAGTACACAAGTGTGTGTCTCTCTAGTACACAAGTGTGTGTCTCTCTAGTACACAAGTGTGTGTCTCTCTAGTACACAAGTGTGTGTCTCTCTAGTACACAAGTGTGTGTCTCTCTAGTACACAAGTGTGTGTCTCTCTAGTACACAAGTGTGTGTCTCTCTAGTACACAAGTGTGTGTCTCTCTAGTACATAAGTGTGTCTCTCTAGTACACAAGTGTGTGTCTCTCTAGTACATAAGTGTGTCTCTCTAGTTCATAAGTGTGTCTCTCTAGTTCATAAGTGTGTCTCTCTAGTTCATAAGTGAGTCTCTCTAGTTCATAAGTGTGTCTCTCTAGTTCATAAGTGTGTCTCTCTAGTTCATAAGTGTGTCTCTCTAGTTCATAAGTGTGTCTCTCTAGTTCATAAGTGTGTCTCTCTAGTTCATAAGTGTGTCTCTCTAGTTCATAAGTGAGTCTCTCTAGTTCATAAGTGTGTCTCTCTAGTACATAAGTGTGTCTCTCTAGTACATAAGTGTGTCTCTCTAGTTCATAAGTGTGTCTCTCTAGTTCATAAGTGTGTCTCTCTAGTTCATAAGTGAGTCTCTCTAGTTCATAAGTGTGTCTCTCTAGTTCATAAGTGTGTCTCTCTAGTTCATAAGTGTGTCTCTCTAGTTCATAAGTGTGTCTCTCTAGTTCATAAGTGTGTCTCTCTAGTTCATAAGTGTGTCTCTCTAGTTCATAAGTGTGTCTCTCTAGTTCATAAGTGTGTCTCTCTAGTTCATAAGTGTGTCTCTCTAGTTCATAAGTGTGTCTCTCTAGTTCATAAGTGTGTCTCTCTAGTTCATAAGTGTGTCTCTCTAGTACATAAGTGTGTCTCTCTAGTATATAAGTGTCTCTCTAGTACATAAGTGTGTCTCTCTAGTTCATAAGTGTGTCTCTCTAGTTCATAAGTGTGTCTCTCTAGTTCATAAGTGTGTCTCTCTAGTTCATAAGTGTGTCTCTCTAGTTCATAAGTGTGTCTCTCTAGTACATAAGTGTGTCTCTCTAGTATATAAGTGTCTCTCTAGTACATAAGTGTGTCTCTCTAGTTCATAAGTGTGTCTCTCTAGTACATAAGTGTGTCTCTCAAGAACATAAGTGTGTCTCTCTAGTTCATAAGTGTGTCTCTCTAGTTCATAAGTGTGTCTCTCTAGTTCATAAGTGTGTCTCTCTAGTTCATAAGTGTGTCTCTCTAGTACATAAGTGTGTCTCTCTAGTTCATAAGTGTGTCTCTCTAGTTCATAAGTGTGTCTCTCTAGTTCATAAGTGTGTCTCTCTAGTTCATAAGTGTGTCTCTCTAGTTCATAAGTGTGTCTCTCTAGTACATAAGTGTGTCTCTCTAGTATATAAGTGTCTCTCTAGTACATAAGTGTGTCTCTCTAGTTCATAAGTGTGTCTCTCTAGTACATAAGTGTGTCTCTCTAGTACATAAGTGTGTCTCTCTAGTATATAAGTGTCTCTCTAGTACATAAGTGTGTCTCTCTGGTACATAAGTGTGTCTCTCTGGTACATAAGTGTGTCTCTCAAGAACATAAGTGTGTTTCTCTAGTTCATAAGTGTGTCTCTCTAGTAATAAGTGTGTCTCTCTAGTTTATAAGTGTGTCTCTCTAGTTTATAAGTGTGTCTCTCAAGAACATAAGTGTGTCTCTCTAGTTTATAAGTGTGTCTCTCAAGAACATAAGTGTGTCTCTCTAGTACACAAGTGTGTCTCTCAAGAACATAAGTGTGTCTCTCTAGTTCATAAGTGTGTCTCTCTAGTTCATAAGTGTGTCTCTCTAGTACATAAGTGTGTCTCTCAAGAACATAAGTGTGTCTCTCTAGTTCATAAGTGTGTCTCTCTAGTTCATAAGTGTGTCTCTCTAGTTCATAAGTGTGTCTCTCTAGTTCATAAGTGTGTCTCTCTAGTTCATAAGTGTGTCTCTCTAGTTCATAAGTGTGTCTCTCTAGTACATAAGTGTGTCTCTCAAGAACATAAGTGTGTCTCTCTAGTTCATAAGTGTGTCTCTCTAGTTCATAAGTGTGTCTCTCTAGTACACAAGTGTGTCTCTCTAGTTCATAAGTGTGTCTCTCTAGTACACAAGTGTGTCTCTCTAGTTCATAAGTGTGTCTCTCTAGTTCATAAGTGTGTCTCTCTAGTTCATAAGTGTGTCTCTCTAGTACATAAGTGTGTCTCTCTAGTTCATAAGTGTGTCTCTCTAGTACATAAGTGTGTCTCTCTAGTACATAAGTGTGTCTCTCTAGTACATAAGTGTGTCTCTCTAGTACATAAGTGTGTCTCTCTAGTACATAAGTGTGTCTCTCTAGTTTATAAGTGTGTTTCTCTAGTACATAAGTGTGTTTCTCTAGTTCATAAGTGTGTCTCTCTAGTACACGAGTGTGTCTCTCTAGTACATAAGTGTGTCTCTCTAGTACACAAGTGTGTCTCTCTAGTGATAAGTGTGTCTCTCTAGTACACAAGTGTGTCTCTCTAGTACATAAGTGTGTCTCTCTAGTGATAAGTGTGTCTCTCTAGTGATAAGTGTGTCTCTCTAGTACACAAGTGTGTCTCTCTAGTACATAAGTGTGTCTCTCTAGTACACAAGTGTGTCTCTCTAGTACACAAGTGTGTCTCTCTAGTACATAAGTGTGTCTCTCTAGTACACAAGTGTGTCTCTCTAGTACACAAGTGTGTCTCTCTAGTACATAAGTGTGTCTCTCTAGTACACAAGTGTGTCTCTCTAGTACATAAGTGTGTCTCTCTAGTACACAAGTGTGTCTCTCTAGTACATAAGTGTGTCTCTCTAGTACACAAGTGTGTCTCTCTAGTACATAAGTGTGTCTCTCTAGTACACAAGTGTGTCTCTCTAGTACATGTGACTGAGTAATAATGCTCTCCTTGCACAGGTAAAGCCACAGATGGTTGTAATAACTCAAGACGCTCAGCCAGGCACTCTGTTTACTCCCGTTCTTAATAACAAAGTTTCAGGCCCAAGCATTCCCGTCTTGCCTGGTCAAGAGAAGAATAAAAAGGCATAAAGATAACTGAACTGAAGCACCTGTTAGAAGATGGTCCAGAGAAGATATGATCACAACGTACAAGATACCGAGATGGTGCCAGAACCACCATTCACAGCTTCAAGAACACGTGTGAGAGTTCTAGAACGTCGGCAGGTGTAAATCAGCTACAATTCCAGTCAGGCGGGGCCCTAGAGCTACATCTAAACTACTTGGATATACAAATAAAAAAAATTAGTTTCGCACACATATGATTACCACCTGAAAGATCCGACAAGATATTTACTAACAGGTCTAGAAGGAAACACTGAGCAAATTTTCCTTTCATCTGATGGGCCTATTCACCTAGCATAGTCATCTGTTGGTTCTAGTAAACATGACAGAGAAAATAGGTCGGCATGTGAAAAATAGGTCCCATTAGACCCTTGGAGACTGGACAAGGAGGATCCAATACGCTCTCACACACAGTCAATGTTTATTTAGAAAATGGGAAATACCTCACTTGTAAAGAACCAATCCTATATGTGTATTTATATAAACATTTATATAAGCACAAAATGTATTAAATCACTTCGATATATATATATATATATATATATATATATATATATATATATATATATATATATATATATATATATATATATTAGTATATTTTGGTAGCAGTCTTTCCTGTAGACATATATTATTAAATATGAGCGAAAAAGTAAGATTAATAATTCTAACACGAATTTTCTCAATCTTTCGTACATTTCTTTTCACTGTTGGAGGTAAATCAAAAATCAATTCTCCAAAATTCATTTTTATTTCTAGTCTGACGCGACACTTGAGCGCGTTTCGTAAAACTTATTACATTTTCAAAGACTTTAGTTTACAAATACACAACTGAATAGAACTTACGCATCTCCGATTTTATATCTACATTTGAGTGAGGTGGAAGGGGTGATGTGGCATTAACACAAGACAGAATAAGAAGTGGCATTAATAGGGTATTAATTTCATCAGCACAAGACAGAACAAAAGGTGGTATTAATAGGGTATTAATTTCATCAACACAAGACAGAACACGAAACAATGGAAATTGAATAGAAGTGTTTGTAGAAAGCCTATTGGTCCATATTTCTTGATGCTTCTATATTGGAGCGGAGTCTTGAGGTGGGTAGAATATAGTTGTGCAATAATTGGCTGTTGATTGCTGGTGTTGACTTCTTGATGTGTAGTGCCTCGCAAACGTCAAGCCGCCTGCTATCGCTGTATCTATCGATGATTTCTGTGTTGTTTACTAGGATTTCTCTGGCGATGGTTTGGTTGTGGGAAGAGATTATATGTTCCTTAATGGAGCCCTGTTGCTTATGCATCGTTAAACGCCTAGAAAGAGATGTTGTTGTCTTGCCTATATACTGAGTTCTTCGAGGCTTACAGTCCCCAAGAGAGCATTTGAAGGCATAGACGACGTTGGTCTCTTTTAAAGCGTTCTGTTTTGTGTCTGGAGAGTTTCTCATGAGTAGGCTGGCCGTTTTTCTGGTTTTATAGTAAATCGTCGGAGATTTATAGTAAATCGTCGGAGATGCGTAAGTTCTATTCAGTTGTGTATTTGTGAACTAAAGTCTTTGAAAATGTAATAAGTTTTACGAAACGCGCTCGTGTCGCGTCAGACTAGAAATAAAAATGAATTTTGGAGAATTGATTTTTGATTTACCTCCAACAGTGAAAAGAAATGTACGAAAGATTGAGAAAATTCGTGTTAGAATTATTAATCTTACTTTTTCGGTCATATTTAATAATATATATATATATATATATATATATATATATATATATATATATATATATATATATATATATATATAAGGATATAAATGGATATAGAGGTAATATATATATATGCAAATAAATTCGGATAGCGTAAGAATATATGCAGATATATTCGGATATAGATAGAAAATCAAGATATATTCGGATATATTCTTGGCCCCTCGTAGTACAGTTGGCATCATTCTCCCTACACAATCGGGGAAGGTCTCGGGTTCGATTCCCCCGAGCGAGACGGAAATGATTGGGTACGTTTACCTTTCACCTAATGCACCTATTCACCTATCAGTAAATAACAGGGAATTAGGCAACTGTTGTGAGTTGACAAGTAAGGTAGAGAGAGAGAGAAAGAGAGAGAGAGAGAGAGAGAGAGAGAGAGAGAGAGAGAGAGAGAGAGAGAGAGAGAGAGAGAGAGAGAGAGAGAGAGAGAGAGAGAGAGAGAGAGAGAGAGAGACAGAGAGAGAGAGAGAGAGAGAGAGAGAGAGAGAGAGAGAGAGAGAGAGAGAGAGAGAGAGAGAGAGAGAGAGAGAGAGAGAGAGAGAGAGAGAGAGAGAGAGAGACTTGTCAACGCCTCACTACAGCCTGACACCTCTGACTGACTTGTCATTACAACTTAAGGAAAGTTTCCTCATTTTCCGTGTGACAGGCTGGTATACGGCTCTCCTTTCCTCTTCTCCCACCTCTCCCATCCTTCCCCGCCCCTTCTCTTCCAGGATTATCACAGCCCCTTCTTTCTCCCTCATCCCTATGTCAACAGAGCCCCATTCCCTATCCCCTAGCCCCACCTTTCCTGGGGTAAAAACTCTGCCCCCTCCCTTTCACCCCATTCCATCTTTCCCCCCTCACCCCCCCTCTCCCCCCTCACCCCCCCCTCCCTCTTCCCCCCCCTCCTCTGTAATGTACCCCCGCCATTACTCGTCAACAAACAGATAATCCATTAATCATATAATTAGGTGATTACCGGCCATTAAGGCATATTATATTTCCACGTCAGCTGCTTGAGTAATCAAGCTGATGCGTCAGCTGCTTGAGTAATCAAGCTGATGCGTCAGCTGCTTGAGTAATCAAGCTGACGCATCAGCTGCTTGAGTAATCAAGCTGACGCATCAGCTGCTTGAGTAATCAAGCTGACGCATCAGCTGCTTGAGTAATCAAGCTGACGAATCAGCTGCTTGAGTAATCAAGTGACGCATCAGCTGCTTGAGTAATCAAGCTGACGAATCAGCTGCTTGAGTAATCAAGCGACGCATCAGCTTGTTTGATGACTACGTAAACAATGCAACGGTCTTGTCGAGCCATCAACGTAAGAAATGCAACGCTTTTTGCCTAGACTGTGAGGTACGAACCCGAGTGAAAGTGCGGTAGATTACCTTGTACCGTGGTGAAAGTGAGGTAGATTACCTTGTACCGTGGTGAAAGTGAGGTTGATTATCTTGTACCGTGGTGAAAGTGAGGTAGATTACCTTGTACCGTGGTGAAAGTGAGGTAGATTACCTTGTACCGTGGTGAAAGTGAGGTTGATTATCTTGTACCGTGGTGAAAGTGAGGTAGATTATCTTGTACCGTGGTGAAAGTGAGGTAGATTACCTTGTACCGTGGTGAAAGTGAGGTTG
Source organism: Procambarus clarkii (assembly GCF_040958095.1). Lineage (NCBI taxonomy): Eukaryota > Metazoa > Arthropoda > Malacostraca > Decapoda > Cambaridae > Procambarus > Procambarus clarkii. The sequence goes on along the minus strand of NC_091180.1, from coordinate 18,826,055 downwards.
ATTATCTTGTACCGTGGTGAAAGTGAGGTAGATTATCCTGTACCGTGGTGAAAATTAAGAAGATTATCTTGTTTCCTGTTGAAAGTGAGGTAGAATATCTTTCACTGGAGTGAAAGTGAGGAAGATTATCTTGTGTTGGGGTGAAAGTGAGGCAGATTATCTTGCACTGGAGTGAAAGTGAAGCAGATAAGTCCACCACCACACTAAACCCATCACTCTCAACACACTAACACCATCACTTTCACTCACTAAGATCATCACTATCACCACACTCAACCCATCACCATAATAAATGCTAATTCCAAAATTAATTTATTTTCACCATCTCCCAGAATACAAAAAACAAATATAAAAATAAAATAAAATAAATTTTTTACAAAAGGCATCCTAATTAATCAATTAAAAAAAAAATCCCCACTCGCCTATGCATTACGGGGATTTAATAATCCATTGGAAACTTGTGATATCAAATTATGTAAATTGTACAGTTAATTAGATCCAATTTTACCACTTAAATATATTTGAAAACGGCTTAGTTACTAAAATAATACATTTTTGCTTAATGTGTTCGAGGGAGTTTGGAAAAGTTTTTGATATTTTTTTTTTTTATGGTTTATTAATTTGATGGTCTGGGGGGGATATTTGTAGGGGGAATTTTTGACAGGGATTTGCTCTGTATATAGCTGTCTGTCTGTCTATATTTATGTCTGTTTTTTCTGTCTCTTTCTATTTTATCTCTGTTTCTCAGTGACACCACAGTAATCTGTCTGTTTCTGTTGACTAACACTGTCATCCTCACTAACCTGTCTACCTGTCAACTACCACTGTCACCCTCCACTAACCTGTCTACCTGTCAACTACCACTGTCACCCTCCACTAACCTGTCTACCTGTCAACTACCATTGTCACCCTCCACTAACCTGTCTACCTGTCAACTACCATTGTCACCCTCCACTAACCTGTCTACCTGTCAACTACCACTGTCACCCTCCACTAACCTGTCTACCTGTCAACTACCACTGTCACCCTCCACTAACCTGTCTACCTGTCAACTACCACTGTCACCCTCCACTAACCTGCCTACCTGTCAACTACCACTGTCACCCTCCACTAACCTGTCTACCTGTCAACTACCACTGTCACCCTCCACTAACCTGCCTACCTGTCAACTACCACTGTCACCCTCCACTAACCTGTCTACCTGTCAACTACCATTGTCACCCTCCACTAACCTGTCTACCTGTCAACTATCACTGTCACCCTCCACTAACCTGTCTACCTGTCAACTACCACTGTCACCCTCCACTAACCTGTCTACCTGTCAACTACCACTGTCACCCTCCACTAACCTGTCTACCTGTCAACTACCACTGTCACCCTCCACTAACCTGTCTACCTGTCAACTACCACTGTCACCCTCCACTAACCTGCCTACCTGTCAACTACCACTGTCACCCTCCACTAACCTGTCTACCTGTCAACTACCACTGTCACCCTCCACTAACCTGCCTACCTGTCAACTACCACTGTCACCCTCCACTAACCTGTCTACCTGTCAACTACCACTGTCACCCTCCACTAACCTGTCTACCTGTCAACTATCACTGTCACCCTCCACTAACCTGTCTACCTGTCAACTACCACTGTCACCCTCCACTAACCTGTCTACCTGTCAACTATCACTGTCAAAAACACTAACCTGTCTACCTGTCAACTACCATTGTCACCCTCCACTAACCTGTCTACCTGTCAACTACCACTGTCACCCTCCACTAACCTGTCTACCTGTCAACTATCACTGTCAAAAACACTAACCTGTCTACCTGTCAACTATCACTGTCACCCTCCACTAACCTGTCTACCTGTCAACTACCACTGTCACCCTCCACTAACCTGTCTACCTGTCAACTATCACTGTCAAAAACACTAACCTGTCTACCTCTGTCACCCCCCCCCCCCCCCCCCCCTCCACCACCCTCTCTACCCCTGTCAACTCCCAGAACACTAACCTCTCTACCCCCTGTTCAATTATAACCATAATCTATAGTACATTTTATTCCAACACTTATCTTGGTTCATAATTTGTAACTTCCTTTAATTTTAAGGGATTTAATGCATAGTAAATCCCAGAATCTCGTGTCAACGACGGGATTAAGGACTTACGTGCACGACTCTAGGGATTAATGTCATATTTCTTCCCGGATTTTGAATATAATTAAACGTTTGTTAATTATTCAAAAAGGAATTTTTCTAGGTACAATTTCTGTGAGCTGTTTCATTTATGTTAAGTTTTCACCTTTTTTTTTAATGATAATTTGAATTCAAATTAATAATAATAGTTTGGATTTGATATTTTTGTGGGCTTTTATTATTGGATCGGGTCGGTGGCCTCGACTGATCTTCAAAGATTTAGGAGTCAGACTACTCATTACGGCCTATGGCGATCCCCGATCACCTCTTGCTCACCCTGCAAAGTTTGGCGTGGCTGGCCACTAACATTTGGCCTTCAGCCAAACAACCAATTATAAATCTATTATATGTTGAGAGATCATACTATTAATTAGCAATTTTATTTTTCAGGGCAACTGTTAATTGTGAGTTTGTGCGTTTGAAGTGTTTATAATGAGTCACAATGAGGAGATTCTATTGATTTTATTCATTAGCGTAGCAACGACACACAGACATAGTACCACACCACAACACCACACTGAAAAAGTTCTGAGGTATGCCACTAGACTAGTCCCAGAACTAAGAGGCATGAGTTAGGAGGAAAGGCTGCGGGAAATGCCCCCTCACGACACGGGAAGACAGAAGAGTAAGGGGAGACATGATCACTACCTACAAAATTCTCAGAGAAATTGACAGGGTAGATAAAGATAAACTGTTTAACACGGGTGGTTGTTACGGCCCTATTGAGTCGCAACTGGGTTCTTTCTCTGATGTTAGTAGAGTTTGGGCATCCGGCCCCAAGTTAGTAGTGACTTTCAAGGGGTGTGTTCCGTAACGCAAGTAAATTAAAGGGGAAGGGATACAAATACACTAAATTAAATATATATTTACAACCACCAATAAATAAATATATATACTGTCACACGGGGGGTATAAATATTTAATGTGCAGAATCGTCTTCCTCTGAAGACGCGGAATGTTCCACGGTGCTCAAGACAAGTAGCCCTGGTTTTCTTCTCGTGGCCTCACGATGAATCCTTCGATTCCCTCGGCGAGTCTACCCTGGCCACAGGCCAGCCAAATCACAGTCCCACTGGGTGCACCATCGTGGAGGCCTTCAACCACAAATCCAGCCTGTAGCTGGCAGGTTCCAATCAGCTCTGCTGCGTAGGCCACTCCACGACTGATACTAGGGTTGCGAGTCCTAGGCAGGAGCCTCGTGTGATTCCGCAGATCACTCTCCTCTCTCAACAACACCCCAGTGGCTAGTCTTCTCCACCAGTCAGCCCCGGGTACGACAATTCCTGGTTCTGCCACCTCACAGGCAGGCTAACACAACAGTGTTCATCCGGGGGGTGATTCACAGCTTCTGCAGCAAACACGTAGAGATACTATGGCTGCCTTGGGTAGACTGATCCACCGTCCAATACAGCAGTCCCAGGTCGACTCTGTAATCAGACACGTCATCAGTACTAGTTACACTCTAGGGCACCTCACTTACAGGCTTAGACACAAACGTCCACCTATCCACTCCATAGATGGCGTTGCTGTCTAAGCGTCACCTCACCAGTGGTCAGCAGCGGCTATGTCACGAGCTGATTAAGACGGGAAACCAGCCCCTGTAGCCGGTATATCTCGTCCTCACTAGATGGCGTCGTCCATTTGGAGGGGGTTTCGGGAGCTGACTCACAGATGGCGATGTCGTCACTGCTCCGTGCTCGGACGCTGGACTCGGGTCCGTAACAAAACAAGGGAACACAGGTGGAAACTGAGTACCCACATGAGCCACAGGGACGTTAGAAAGAACTTTTTCAGTGTCAGAGTAGTTAACAGGTGGAATGCATTAGGCAGTGATGTGGTGGAGGCTGACCCCATACACAGTTTCAAATGTAGATATGATAGAGCCCAGTAGGCTCAGGAATCTGTATACCAGTTGATTGACGGTTGAGAAGCGGAACCAAAGAGCCACAGCTCAACCCCCGTAAGCACAACTAGGTAAGTTCAACTGGGTGAGTACACAGTAATCTGGATACAACGGACTACTACTCAATAAATTACTCCCGCACAACACTGTAAATTAAATAAGAATCTTAACTCTCTCTCTCTGCATACTAATCAAATTGGCAGTCACTTAACAATCAAGGATTGCCAATTCACAGCGGCTGTTATGGTGTCATTTTTCCCTCCAGAGTTAATTCACGATCTGATGGGCATTTGAAAAATCCTGAGTGTCTGATGTATGTGTGCTTACAAGCAATTCGTCAGGCTTGGTTCGTTAAAGCGGCGGCTAATCCCCTCAAAATTTAGGTTAGATTAGATTAGGTTTAGTGAGGATTGGCTGCCATCTTGCTCTGTCTCAGTGTCTGTTCTCGAAGCCCTATTGGTTGATGATAATGATGATCCCAGTTAATTGGTGGAGCTCAGAACCATCAATTAAAGATCTTTAGTGCCGGCGCAATTGTGACGTCATCGTCTTCCTGCTGGTTAGTGAAATAAATGACGAACGCCACGCGTAGAGGTGTTTTTGTTTTAGTTTCCCCCTGTGGGCTCTCTCTCATTGGCTGAGCTATATCTCGAAGCTCTCTGATTGGCGCTTTCAAACTGAGCTCTTAACTGATTGGCGGTTTCAAACGGAGCTCTTAACTGATTGACGCTTTCAAACTGAGCTCTTAACTGATTGGCGGTTTCAAACGGAGCTCTTAACTGATTGGCGCTTTCAAACGGAGCTCTTAACTGATTGGCGCTTTCAAACGGAGCTCTTAACTGATTCGCGCTTTCAAACGGAGCTCCTAACTGATTGGCGCTTTCAAACGGAGCTCTTAACTGATTAGTCAGATGTGATTTCAGAACAGTCTAGGATACCTGTTGTTCCGCTTTGTTTACTGTTAACAGTTAAACAACTATACTGTTAAACAACAGACGTACGTTACATAGAGTGGGAAGTGCCCAGAGGCATGACAAGATCAGTTTACAAGAAAACAAACAAAACACACACAAACAAACACACACACACAATGACAACGAAGCATTTCATCCTCTGCTAAACAACTCCAAAAGAACACGTGCTGAAGCGCCACGTGGCTTTGTTTACAAACAATGGATGACTCATAAACAATGAAAACCCCAACAGTCCGATGTATCCACGAGAAATCCTGTTTAACCAGCGCCTGGGGCTCGAACCTGGGGGGTTCTTGAGGTTATCTTGAGATGATTTCGGGGCTTTTTTAGTGTCCCCGCGGTCCGGTCCTCGACCAGGCCTCCACCCCCAGGAAGCAGCCCGTGACAGCTGACTAACTCCCAGGTACCTATTTACTGCTAGGTAACAGGGGCATTCAGGGTGAAAGAAACTTTGCCCATTTGTTTCTGCCTCGTGCGGGAATCGAACCCGCGCCACAGAATTACGAGTCCTGCGCGCTATCCACCAGGCTACGAGGCCCCCTCTAACGGGTTACGGTGCGTATTTGGGAGAACCCGAGACGTTGGTTCGAATCCCATGTCCTGAGTGTTACATAATACTCTGAATACTAAAAAAAAATATATCTATAGCCTATATTGACTTTTTTTTTTGTATACAACCTTTCCTCTCACGTTTTCTATGTATAGGTGGGTTAGTTAGGTGGGTTGGTTGGGTTCAGGGGGTTTTAGCTCCACTTAGGGGTTTTATGAGGTCAACCGTTCGCCTTTTGTACGTACCATCTATAGTACTGTATATGTACTATAAGCATGTACATATATGATTATACATATATAATCATCATATAATGCTTATCATGATTCCATTCATGCTTCACATTTCCATTGCATTATATTGCCTAGCACATCCGGGACCTGTGCTGCGGTAATTTAGTTGCGAGAGTCCCGAGTGGGGGCTCTCGGCCGAGACAGAAACGGTTAGGCACCTTTCGTTTCATCTGATGGATGTGTTCACCTAGCAGGAACCTGGGAGTTAGGGAATTGTTGTGGCTGGCATCCTGGGTGTAGGATAAGTAGTTGGGCCAACCGAGCCTGAATAAAGCATCTCTCTCTCTCTCTCTCTCTCTCTCTCTCTCTCTCTCTCTCTCTCTCTCTCTCTCTCTCTCTCTCTCTCTCTCTCTCTCTCTCTCTCTCTCTCTCTCTCTCTCTCTCTCTCTCTCTCTCTCTCTCTCTCTCTCTCTCTCTCTCTTCTCTCTCTCTCTCTCTCTCTTCTCTCTCTCTCTCTCTCTCTCTCTCTCTCTCTCTCTCTCTCTCTCTCTCTCTCTCTCTCTCTCTCTCTCTCTCTCTCTCTCTCTCTCTCTCTCTCTCTCTCTCTCTCTCTCTCTCTCTCTCTCTCTCTCTCTCTCTCTCTCTCTCTCTCTCTCTCTCCCTTGAGAGACGGCCATTGTCTCACGCAGCTAAGTGATTCCCTCCCTGTCGTTCGCTCCTGGGAAATCATCTTAAGAACCATTCACTAGGATGTCTAGCATGATCAACCAGCTTGTCGTGTTCCCAAGACTGCACGCCTTAATGTCTAACATAATCAACAAACCTTTGGGAGAATAATGGGAGAAATGGGAGAAGAGAGAGAGAGAGAGACAGAAGGAGAGAGAGAGATGAGAGATGGATTACTGAGAGATAATATGTACAGGGTAAAGACTAAGAGAGAGAGAGAATAGGAGAGGATGGAGGCCAGACGCTTGTAGCTAGTTAAATCCAAATTTGCACTGTTATCACTGTCTGGTACATGCCCAACATGAATTTGTCAGAGTCAGCAGCAATCTAAAGTGAACACCGTGGCATGGGGCTCTAGGGCCCTATTAACTTCCCGGCGAGACTGGGATTGGCACGACCTTTCAAATGTTCTAAAAAAGAAAATTCTACAATTTATTTGTTCGTGCCATATACCAAGAAAATGGTACTCATGTTCACAAAATTTTCCAAAAAAATCTTATTTTATTAATATACATGGTATTAATACATGGTTCACTACCTCCATACACCCCCTTATGTATCCTTCAGCCATACACCTTAATATTTCCCTCATTCCATACACCCTTCACCCCCCCCTCAATACAGACACACCCTCTCCTCCTACCATACAAACCCTATTGAGTCAGTGTTATGATGCAGTGACACTGACAGTATGGAGCATGTAGTATGCTCCATACTGACATATGCCTCGCACTCTAATGGCCAAGAGAGTCACGTGACCAGCCCACATCATCGAGTAGAGCCGTTTGTGCCGTTAACAGATAAACAAACAGTGTAAACATGAACGCAACAGTGATAAAATGCTTTCAACAACACAACAAAGCAAGCACAAACATTCTTTGCTTGAATGTAAACATTAAATTGCCTTCCTCTTTTGTTTTATTCAAATGTTAAAATATCAGATGTTGCTTCGACTCGGATATTGTGGGGAATAATCCACTTCCCCCCCCCCCCAATCCCTAAAACACGATCCGCCAATCGTTTGACCACCAGCTACCCAATCACTGCCGGGTGAAATGAGGCGTTCACCTCAGGAATCGACACCGCCTAGTCAATCCTCCCTACGGTACCACGTCTGTTTGGACGGGGTTTCAGAGATGGAATTGATCCCCTACGATGCTTGGTGGAGCGTCTGCATCACATTGTTTACCTGTAGTTACCGCAGTGGAATCACATTGTTTACCTGTAGTTACCACAGTGGAATCACATTGTTTACCTGTAGTTACCACAGTGGAATCACATTGTTTACCTGTAGTTACCACAGTGGAATCACATTGTTTACCTGTAGTTACCACAGTGGAATCACATTGTTTACCTGTAGTTACCACAGTGGAATCACATTGTTTACCTGTAGTTACCACAGTGGTTACACAGTGATTGGTGATTATTGCGACAGAGGAAGCTCGTATAGCTCTATAGCTGGTATATGGGAGTTATATAGGGAATATAAGGGACTTATAGGAACTTGGAAAAATAACTAGGATTCGACGACACAGAAACAGAGAGAATAAGTAATTCGTGAGCGTGTTGCAAATCATTCAAGCAAGTGTTGCAAATGGATTGTGTAAACAAAATTCTGGATATTGTATAAAATTTTGGGGGAATGTTGATACAATCACGAGCTGTATTTTGTGGGGGGAAATAGACCGGGAATTCTCACTGTTTCTGAAGCATTTTGACGTTAAAGGTGAGGAATTGTTGTGGTGTTAAAGTGGGGGGTGTTATAGTGGTGGGTGTTACAGTGGTGGGTGTTACAGTGGTGGGGGTTACAGTGGTGGGTGTTACAGTGGTGGGTGTTACTGTGGTGGGTGTTACTGTGGTGGGGTGTTACAGTGGTGGGGGTTACAGTGGTGGGGGTTACAGTGGTGGGTGTTACAGTGGTGGGTGTTACAGTGGTGGTGTTACAGTGGTGGGTGTTACAGTGGTGGGTGTTACAGTGGTGGTGTTACAGTGGTGGGTGTTACGGTGGTGGTGTTACAGTGGTGGGTGTTACAGTGGTGGTTGTTACAGTGGTGGTGTTACAATGGTGGGTGTTACAGTGGTGGTGTTACAGTGGTGGGTGTTAGAGTGGTGGTGTTACAGTGGTGGGTGTTACAGTGGTGGTGTTACAGTGGTGGTGTTACAGTGGTGGTGTTACAGGGGTGGTGTTACAGTGGTGGGTGTTACAGTGGTGGGTGTTACAGTGGTGGGTGTTACAGTGGTGGGGTGTTACAGTGGTGGGGTGTTACAGTGGTGGGTGTTATAGTGGTGGGTGTTACAGTGGTGGTGTTACAGTGGTGGGTGTTACAGTGGTGGTGGGTGTTACAGTGGTGGGTGTTACAGTGGTGGGGTGTTACAGTGGTGGTGTTACAGTGGTGGGTGTTACAGTGGTGGGGTGTTACAGTGGTGGGTGTTACAGTGGTGGGGTGTTACAGTGGTGGTATTACAGTGGTGGGGTGTTACAGTGGTGGGTGTTACAGTGGTGGTGTTACAGTGGTGGTGGGTGTTACAGTGGTGGGTGTTACAGTGGTGGGGTGTTACAGTGGTGGTGTTACAGTGGTGGGTGTTACAGTGGTCGGTGTTACAGTGGTGGTGGGTGTTACAGTGGTGGGTGTTACAGTGGTGGGTGTTACAGTGGTGGTTGTTACAGTGGTGGTGTTACAGTGGTGGTTGTTACAGTGGTGGTTGTTTCAGTGGTGGTTGTTACAGTGGTGGTGTTACAGTGGTGGGTGTTACAGTGGTGGGTGTTACAGTGGTGGGTGTTACAGTGGTGGTGTTACAGTGGTGGTGGGTGTTACAGTGGTCGGTGTTACAGTGGTGGTGGGTGTTACAGTGGTGGGTGTTACAGTGGTGGGCGTTACAGTGGTGGTTGTTACAGTGGTGGTGTTACAATGGTGGGTGTTACAGTTGTGGTGTTACAGTGGTGGGTGTTACAGTGGTGGTGTTACAATGGTGGGTGTTACAGTGGTGGGTGTTACAGTGGTGGTGTTACAGTGGTGGGTGTTACAGTGGTGGGTGTTACAGTGGTGGGTGTTACAGTGGTGGGTGTTACAGTGGTGGGTGTTACAGTGGTGGGTGTTACAGTGGTGGGTGTTACAGTGGTGGGTGTTCCAGTGGTGGGTGTTCCAGTGGAGGGTGTTACAGTGGTGGGGTGTTACAGTGGTGGGTGTTACAGTGGTGGGTGTTACAGTGGTGGTGTTACAGTGGTGGGTGTTACAGTGGTGGGTGTTACAGTGGTGGGTGTTACAGTGGTGGGTGTTACAGTGGTGGGTGTTACAGTGGTGGGTGTTACAGTGGTGGGTGTTACAGTGGTGGGTGTTACAGTGGTGGGTGTTCCAGTGGTGGGTGTTCCAGTGGAGGGTGTTACAGTGGTGGGGTGTTACAGTGGTGGGTGTTACTGTGGTTACTGATTCTTGCTTTATAATCTCCATATATAAATGTTTCCTCACTATATCCATCATAATGTTCCATGATACAACATTTAAGTCTCTATGAATTTCTTAGGTCAGTGAGATTTTCATCAGATATTTGCTTAAATATTCTCTTTGTCACTGCTAGTGAAACACATCATATCAATTTCACCTTCTGGTCTACGTCAGACTGTCTTTGTAATCATATCAACAGTCTCATGCTTCGAGAAACTAACATGTGATGGTATCCATAGGAATTTAATTTCAATTCATTTTTATTTAGCAAATAAGATATTTGATCCAGTATGACTGACTATTTTCTGGGTGTATAGTGTCAATTGCACTCTGCGAGTCACAGTGTATGAGTTCACTGACTTTGTCTGCTAGAAAATCAGTGTTTTCATAAATAGTTGTCAACACTATAAAAATTTGAATATACGCGTTCACACGTGGATACACACAAGACACACGTACACATCACAAAATACTATCAGCACTTTCAGAAACACAAATATGCACCTACCTACCTTGAGGTGCTTCCGGGGCTTAGTGTCCCCGCGGCCCGGTCGTCGACCAGGCCTCCTGGTTGCTGGACTGATCAACCAGGCTGTTAGACGCGGCTGCTCGCAGCCTGACGTATGAGTCACAGCCTGGTTGATCAGGTATCCTATGGAGGTGCTTATCCAGTTCTCTCTTGAACACTGTGAGGGGTTTGCCAGTTATGTCCCTTATGTGTAGTGGAAGCGTGTTGAACAGTCTCGGGCCTCTGATGTTGATGAGTTCTCTCTCAGAGTACCTGTTGCACCTCTGTTTTTCAACGGGGGTATTCTGCACATCCTGCCATGTCTTCTGGCCTCATGTGATGTTATTTCTGTGTGCAGGTTTGGGACCAGCCCCTCAATTATTTTCCACGTGTAAATTATTATGTATCTCTCCCGCCTGCGCTCAAGGGAGTACAGATTTAGGCTCTTTAGTCGGTCCCAATAGTTTAGATGTTTTACTGAGTGGATTCTAGCAGTAAAGGATCTCTGCACGCTCTCCAGGTCAGCAATTTCTCCAGCTTTGAAAGGGGCTGTCATTGTGCAGCAGTACTCCACTCTAGAGAGCACAAGCGTTGTGAAAAGTATCATCATCGGTATAGCATCTCTAGTGTGAAAAGTTCTTGTTATCACATCACGATGCACACACACACCCACACACCCACACCCACACACAAACACACACACCCCCCCCCACACACACACACCACAAAACACACACAGCTCACCAACCTCTCCCATTTCCTGAATGCTAAGACCCAAACACTGTGTTTTGGTCCATTAAGGCAATATTGGTCCTTTTAAGCTGTTCCCACACTGCGACCTTCCACAGCCCGCGACCAGCCGGACCATTGCCCGCCCCTTCATCTTCTATATTACCCTCAGGAAGGGAGACGGTGAGACAGAGAAAGAGACAGAGAAAAGAAGGTTTAGAGACAGGCAAAGAGACAGAGAGAGCCCTGCTCACAGGAGGCAGCAGTCGTCTGCTCCTATACCCACCTGTGTGTAAATAATTATACAAAAAAAAATGATTTTATCTCTGCTTTCCTTTGAAAACTATTCATTTGGTGCGGCCTTCAGCTTCCTGCTTGGCATTCACGACGACACTGAGGGCCTGTTCTGCTTTGGCAAGCTCTCAAATGATCACTAGATGCTGTCTGAACCTGAGAGAGAGAGAGAGAGAGAGAGAGAGAGAGAGAGAGAGAGAGAGAGAGAGAGAGAGAGAGAGAGAGAGAGAGAGAGAGAGAGAGAGAGAGAGACAGCTAGACAGCTAGAGAGAGAGAGAGACAGAAAGAGACAGACAGAGATAAAGAGAATAGAAAGGTACAGATAAACACAGACAGGTAGACTTCAATAGATTAGACAGGCAATAGACAGTCAAATAGAAAGAGACAGAATACGGTCAGACAGTCAGGCAAACAGACAGAAAGAGACAGATAACGACAGACAAACAGGCATAATGATAGAGAGACAGCGAGACATTCACACGTACAGAGAGACAGAGAACAGACAGAGAGGCGCAGACAGACAGGCATAATGATAGACAGACAGCGAGACATTCACACGTACAGAGAGACAGAGAACAGACAGAGAGGCGCAGACAGACAGGCATAATGATAGAGAGACAGCGAGACATTCACACGTACAGAGAGACAGAGAACAGACAGAGAGACGCAGACAAACAGGCATAATGATAGAGAGACAGCGAGACATTCACACGTACAGAGAGACAGAGAACAGACAGAGAGACGCAGACAAACAGGCATAATGATAGAGAGACAGCGAGACATTCACACGTACAGAGAGACAGAGAACAGACAGAGAGGCGCAGACAGAGAATCAGAGACAGACAGACTGATACACACAAGAACAGCAAAGAGAGAGACACAGAGATTTAAAAACACACAGAGAAAGGCAACAATAACAAAGCCAAAGTAGACCCGGGCACTACCGGCCACCCCCCATATAAACATGCAGGGAATGGTACAGGTACCCAGGCTAACTGCTAACACCAACCCCATTATCCCCCCATTAACTGCAATTCCCTTCCTAACCACTTCTATTCCCTCCCCCCTTATCTTCACGCACCACCCTCAGTAGCAGGTACGGGTAAAACCAGGTAAATAGGCTAAGGATAAAGCCTTTGGACTTACTGATAGGTAGGTACCTATCTATGTCTCTCTCTCTCTCTCTCTCTCTCTCTCTCTCTCTCTCTCTCTCTCTCTCTCTCTCTCTCTCTCTCTCTCTCTCTCTCTCTCTCTCTCTCTCTCTCTCTCTCTCTCTCTCTCTATCTCTCTCCCTCTCTCTCTCTCTCTCTCTATCTCTCTCCCTCTCTCTCTCTCTCTCTCTCTCTCTCTCTCTCTCTCTCTCTCTCTCTCTCTCTCTCTCTCTCTCTCTCTCTCTCTCTCTCTCTCTCTCTCTCTCTCTCTCTCTCTCTCTCTCTCTCTCTCTCTCTCTCTCTCTCTCTCTCTCTCTCTCTCTCTCTCTCTCTCTCTCTCTCTCTCTCTCTCTCTCTCTCTCTCTCTCTCTCTCTCTCTCTCTCCCTCTCTCTCTCTCTCACTCTCTCACACACAGACTTGCCTGTCTGTGCTTGCCTGTCTGTGCTTGGGCCCCATTTCTTGATGGTTCTGTGGTGGTAATTCTATGTGGTGACACTGGTATGTGGTGACAGTGGTATGTGGTGACAGTGGTAAGTGGTGACACTGGTATGTGGTGACACTGGTATGTGGTGACAATGGTATGTGGTGACAATTTTATGTGGTGACACTGGTATGTGGTGACACTGGTATGTGGTGACAGTGGTAAGTGGTGACACTGGTATGAGGTCACAATGGTATGTGGTGGCACTGGTATGTGGTGACACTGGTATGTGGTGACAGTGGTAAGTGGTGACACTGGTATGTGGTGACACTGGTATGTGGTGACACTGGTATGTGGTGACAGTGGTATGTAGTGACACTGGTATGTGGTGACACTGGTATGTGGTGACAGTGGTATGTGGTGACACTGGCATGTGGTGGCACTGGTATGTGGTGACAGTGGTATGTGGTGACACTGGTATGAGGTCACAATGGTATGTGGTGACAGTGGTATGTGGTGACATTGGTATGTGGTGACATTGGTATGTGGTGACATTGGTATGTGGTGACAGTGGTATGTGGTGACAGTGGAATGTGGTGACACTGGTATGTGGTGACACTGGTATGTGCTGACACTGGTATGTGGTGACATTGGTATGTGGTGACATTGGTATGTGGTGACAGTGGTATGTAGTGACATTGATATGAGGTGACAATGGTATGTGGTGACACTGGTATGTGGTGACACTGGTATGTGGTGACACTGGTATGTGGTGACACTGGTATGTGGTGACACTGGTATGTGGTGGCACTGGTATGTGGTGACACTGGTATGTGGTGACACTGGTATGTGGCGACAGTGGTATGTGGTGACAGTGGTATTTGGTGACAGTGGCATGTGGTGACAGTGGTATGTGGTGACAATGGTATGTGGTGACATTGGTATGTGGTGACATTGGTATGTGGTGACACTGGTATGTGGTGACACTGGCATGTGGTGACAGTGGTATGTGGTGACACTGGTATGTGGTGACAGTGGTATGTGGTGACACTGGTATGTGGTGACATTGGTATGTGGTGACACTGGTATGTGGTGACACTGGTATGTGGTGACATTGGTATGTGGTGACACTGGTATGTGGTGACACTGGCATGTGGTGACAGTGCTATGTGGTGACACTGGTATGTGGTGACAGTGGTATGTGGTGACACTGGTATGTGGTGACATTGGTATGTGGTGACACTGGTATGTGGTGACACTGGCATGTGGTGACACTGGCATGTGGTGACAGTGGTATGTGGTGACACTGGTATGTGGTGACATTGGTATGTGGTGACATTGGTATGTGGTGGCACTGGTATGTGGTGACACTGGTATGTGGTGACAGTGGTAAGTGGTGACACTGGTATGTGGTGACACTGGTATGTGGTGACACTGGTATGTGGTGACAGTGGTATGTAGTGACACTGGTATGTGGTGACACTGGTATGTGGTGACAGTGGTATGTGGTGACACTGGCATGTGGTGACACTGGTATGTGGTGACAGTGGCATGTGGTGACACTGGTATGAGGTCACAATGGTATGTGGTGACAGTGGTATGTGGTGACATTGGTATGTGGTGACATTGGTATGTGGTGACATTGGTATGTGGTGACAGTGGTATGTGGTGACAGTGGTATGTGGTGACACTGGTATGTGGTGACACTGGTATGTGCTGACACTGGTATGTGGTGACATTGGTATGTGGTGACATTGGTATGTGGTGACAGTGGTATGTAGTGACATTGATATGAGGTGACAATGGTATGTGGTGACACTGGTATGTGGTGACACTGGTATGTGGTGACACTGGTATGTGGTGACACTGGTATGTGGTGACACTGGTATGTGGTGACACTGGTATGTGGTGGCACTGGTATGTGGTGACACTGGTATGTGGTGACACTGGTATGTGGCGACAGTGGTATGTGGTGACAGTGGTATTTGGTGACAGTGGCATGTGGTGACAGTGGTATGTGGTGACAATGGTATGTGGTGACAATGGTATGTGGTGACAGTGGTATGTGGTGACAGTGGTATGTGGTGACAGTGGTATGTGGTGACACTGGTATGTGGTGACATTGGTATGTGGTGACACTGGTATGTGGTGACACTGGTATGTGGTGACACTGGCATGTGGTGACAGTGGTATGTGGTGACACTGGTATGTGGTGACAGTGGTATGTGGTGACACTGGTATGTGGTGACATTGGTATGTGGTGACACTGGTATGTGGTGACATTGGTATGTGGTGACACTGGTATGTGGTGACACTGGCATGTGGTGACAGTGCTATGTGGTGACACTGGTATGTGGTGACAGTGGTATGTGGTGACACTGGTATGTGGTGACATTGGTATGTGTTGACACTGGTATGTGGTGACACTGGCATGTGGTGACACTGGCATGTGGTGACAGTGGTATGTGGTGACACTGGTATGTGGTGACATTGGTATGTGGTGACATTGGTATGTGGTGACACTGGTATGTGGTGACACTGGCATGTGGTGACAGTGGTATGTGGTGACACTGGTATGTGGTGACATTGGTGTGTGGTGACACTGGTATGTGGTGACATTGGTATGTGGTGACACTGGTATGTGGTGACATTGGTGTGTGGTGACATTGGTATGAGGTGACAATGGTATGTGGTGACACTGGTATGTGGTGACACTGGTATGTGGTGACACTGGTATGTGGTGACACTGGTATGTGGTGACACTGGTATGTGGTGACATTGGTATGTAGTGACACTGGTATGTGGTGACACTGGTATGTGGTGACATTGGTGTGTGGTGACACTGGTATGTGGTGACACTGGTATGTGGTGACACTGGTATGTGGTGACACTGGTATGTGGTGACATTGGTATGTGGTGACACTGGTATGTGGTAACTCTGGTATGTGGTGACATTGGTGTGTGGTGACACTGGTATGTGGTGACACTGGTATGTGGTGACACTGGTATGTGGTGACACTGGTATGTGGTGACACTGGTATGTGGTGACATTGGTATGTAGTGACACTGGTATGTGGTGACATTGGTGTGTGGTGACACTGGTATGTGGTGACACTGGTATGTGGTGACACTGGTATGTGGTGACACTGGTATGTGGTGACATTGGTATGTGGTGACACTGGTATGTGGTAACTCTGGTATGTGGTGACATTGGTGTGTGGTGACACTGGTATGTGGTGACACTGGTATGTGGTGACACTGGTATGTGGTGACACTGGTATGTGGTGACATTGGTATGCTTGGATTGAAAATGAAATATGTTTTTATATACACTCACAAAGGGATGAGAGAGAGAGAGAGAGAGAGAGAGAGAGAGAGAGAGAGAGAGAGAGAGAGAGAGAGAGAGAGAGAGAGAGAGAGAGAGAGAGAGAGAGAGAGAGAGACAGAGAGAGAGAGAGAGAGAGAGAGAGAGAGACAGAGAGAGAGAGAGAGAGAGAGAGAGAGAGAGAGAGAGAGAGAGAGAGAGAGAGAGAGAGAGAGAGAGAGAGAGAGAGAGAGAGACAGAGAGAGAGAGAGAGAGAGAGAGAGAGAGAGAGAGAGAGAGAGAGAGAGAGAGAGAGAGAGAGAGAGAGAGAGAGAGAGAGAGAGAGAGAGAGAGAGAGAGAGAGAGAGAGAGAGAGAGAGAGAGAGAGAGAGAGAGAGAGAGAGAGAGAGAGAGAGAGAGAGAGAGAGAGAGAGAGAGAGAGAGAGAGAGAGAGAGAGAGAGAGAGAGAGAGAGAGAGAGAGAGAGAGAGAGAGAGAGAGAGAGAGAGAGAGAGAGAGAGAGAGAGAGAGAGAGAGAGAGAGAGAGAGAGAGAGAGAGAGAGAGAGAGAGACGAGAGAGAGAGAGAGACAGAGAGAGAGACAGA
>NC_091180.1:18644480-18799480 GCF_040958095.1 Procambarus clarkii | reverse complement strand
CCTAACCTAACCTAACCTAACCTAACCTAACCTAACCTAACCTAACCTAACCTAACCTAACCTAACCTAACCTAACCTAACCTAACCTAACCTAACCTAACCTAACCTAACCTAACCTAACCTAACCTAACCTAACCTAACCTAACCTAACCTAACCTAACCTAACCTAACCTAACCTAACCTAACCTAACCTAACCTAACCTAACCTAACCTAACCTAACCTAACCTAACCTAACCTAACCTAACCTAACCTAACCTAACCTAACCTAACCTAACCTAACCTAACCTAACCTAACCTAACCTAACCTAACCTAACCTAACCTAACCTAACCTAACCTAACCTAACCTAACCTAACCTAACCTAACCTAACCTAACCTAACCTAACCTAACCTAACCTAACCTAACCTAACCTAACCTAACCTAACCTAACCTAACCTAACCTAACCTAACCTAACCTAACCTAACCTAACCTAACCTAACCTAACCTAACCTAACCTAACCTAACCTAACCTAACCTAACCTAACCTAACCTAACCTAACCTAACCTAACCTAACCTAACCTAACCTAACCTAACCTAACCTAACCTAACCTAACCTAACCTAACCTAACCTAACCTAACCTAACCTAACCTAACCTAACCTAACCTAACCTAACCTAACCTAACCTAACCTAACCTAACCTAACCTAACCTAACCTAACCTAACCTAACCTAACCTAACCTAACCTAACCTAACCTAACCTAACCTAACCTAACCTAACCTAACCTAACCTAACCTAACCTAACCTAACCTAACCTAACCTAACCTAACCTAACCTAACCTAACCTAACCTAACCTAACCTAACCTAACCTAACCTAACCTAACCTAACCTAACCTAACCTAACCTAACCTAACCTAACCTAACCTAACCTAACCTAACCTAACCTAACCTAACCTAACCTAACCTAACCTAACCTAACCTAACCTAACCTAACCTAACCTAACCTAACCTAACCTAACCTAACCTAACCTAACCTAACCTAACCTAACCTAACCTAACCTAACCTAACCTAACCTAACCTAACCTAACCTAACCTAACCTAACCTAACCTAACCTAACCTAACCTAACCTAACCTAACCTAACCTAACCTAACCTAACCTAACCTAACCTAACCTAACCTAACCTAACCTAACCTAACCTAACCTAACCTAACCTAACCTAACCTAACCTAACCTAACCTAACCTAACCTAACCTAACCTAACCTAACCTAACCTAACCTAACCTAACCTAACCTAACCTAACCTAACCTAACCTAACCTAACCTAACCTAACCTAACCTAACCTAACCTAACCTAACCTAACCTAACCTAACCTAACCTAACCTAACCTAACCTAACCTAACCTAACCTAACCTAACCTAACCTAACCTAACCTAACCTAACCTAACCTAACCTAACCTAACCTAACCTAACCTAACCTAACCTAACCTAACCTAACCTAACCTAACCTAACCTAACCTAACCTAACCTAACCTAACCTAACCTAACCTAACCTAACCTAACCTAACCTAACCTAACCTAACCTAACCTAACCTAACCTAACCTAACCTAACCTAACCTAACCTAACCTAACCTAACCTAACCTAACCTAACCTAACCTAACCTAACCTAACCTAACCTAACCTAACCTAACCTAACCTAACCTAACCTAACCTAACCTAACCTAACCTAACCTAACCTAACCTAACCTAACCTAACCTAACCTAACCTAACCTAACCTAACCTAACCTAACCTAACCTAACCTAACCTAACCTAACCTAACCTAACCTAACCTAACCTAACCTAACCTAACCTAACCTAACCTAACCTAACCTAACCTAACCTAACCTAACCTAACCTAACCTAACCTAACCTAACCTAACCTAACCTAACCTAACCTAACCTAACCTAACCTAACCTAACCTAACCTAACCTAACCTAACCTAACCTAACCTCACCTAACCTAACCTAACCTAACCTAACCTAACCTAACCTAACCTAACCTAACCTAACCTAACCTAACCTAACCTAACCTAACCTACCTAACCTAACCTAACCTAACCTAACCTAACCTAACCTAACCTAACCATAACCTAACCTAACCTAACCTAACCTAACCTAACCTAACCTAACCTAACCTACCTAACCTAACCTAACCTAACCTAACCTAACCTAACCTAACCTAACCTAAACTAACCTAACCTAACCTAACCTAACCTAACCTAACCTAACCTAAACTAACCTAACCTAACCTAACCTAACCTACCTACCCTAACCTACCCTAACCTAACCTAACCTAACCTAACCTAACCTAACCTAACCTAACCTAACCTAACCTAACCCAACCCAACCCAACCCAACCCAACCTAACCTAACCTAACCTAACCTAACCTAACCTACCTAACCTGACCTGACCTGACCTGACCTGACCTGACCTGACCTGACCTGACCTGACCTAACCTGACCTAACCTAACCTAACCTAACCTAACCTAACCTTACCTAACCTAACCTAACCTAACCTGACCTGACCTGACCTGACCTGACCTAACCTAACCTAACCTAACCAACCTAACCTAACCTAACCTAACCTAACCTAACCTAACCTAACCTAGGTTTTTGGCCGCTAGCGGCGAAAATCGCGCGATTTTTGCTCGCCACCTGCGAAAATCGCACGGTTTTTGGCCGGTAGGTGCGAAAATCGTGCGATTTTGGCCGCTCGCGGCCAAAAATCGGGCTATTTTGGCCACTAGCGGCGAAAATCGCGCGGTTTTTGCCCGGTAGCGGCCAAAATCGCGCGGTTTTTGCCCGGTAGCGGCCAAAATCGCGCGATTTTGGCCGGTAGCGGCGAAATTCGCACGATTTTTGGCCGGTAGCGGCGAAATTCGCACGATTTTTGGCCGCTAGCGGCGAAAATCGCGATTTTTCCCCGCCAGCTGCGAAAATCGCATGGTTTTTTGCCGGTAGCGGCGAAAATCGCGCTATTTTTGGCCGGTAGCGGCGAAAATCGCGATTTTTGCCTGCCAGCTGCGAAAATCGCATGGTTTTTGGTCGGTAGCGGCGAAAATCGCGCGGTTTTTTGCCGGTAGCGGCGAAAATCGCGCTATTTTTGGCCGGTAGCGGCTAAAATCGCGATTTTTCCCCGCCAGCTGCGAAAATCGCTTGGTTTTTGGCCAGTAGCGGCGAAAATCGCGCGGTTTTTGGCCGGTAGCGGCGAAAATCGCGCTATTTTTGGCCGGTAGCGGCGAAAATCGCGATTTTTTCCCGCCAGCTGCGAAAATCGCATGGTTTTTGGCCGGTAGCGGCGAAAATCGAGCTGTTTTTGGCCGGTAGCGGCGAAAATCGCGCTATTTTTGGCCGGTAGCGGCGAAAATCGCGATTTTTGTCCGCCAGCTGCGAAAATCGCATGGTTTTTGCGCAAAATAGCGCGGTTTTCGGGCGTTAGCGGCAAAAATAGCCCGATTTTTAGCCGCTAGCGGCAAAAATCGCGATTTTTCCCGTCAGCTGCGAACATCCCATGGTTTTTGGCCGGTAGCGGCGAAAATCGCGCGGTTTTTGGCCGGTAGCGGCGAAAATCGCGCTATTTTTGGCCGGTAGCGGCGAAAATCGCGATTTTTGCCCGCCAGCTGCGAAAATCGAATGGTTTTTGCGCAAAATAGCGCGGTTTTCGGCCGTTAGCGGCAAAAATAGCGCGGTTTTCGGCCGTTAGCGGCAAAAATAGCCCGATTTTTGGCCGCTAGCGGCAAAAATCGCGCTATTTTTGGCCGGTAGCGGCGAAAATCGCGATTTTTGCCCGCCAGCTGCGAAAATCGCATGGTTTTTGGTCGGTAGCGGCGAAAATCGCGCGGTTTTTGGCCGGTAGCGGCGAAAATCGCGCTATTTTTGGCCGGTAGCGGCGAAAATCGCGATTTTTCCCCGCCAGCTGCGAAAATCGCTTGGTTTTTGGCCAGTAGCGGCGAAAATCGCGCGGGTTTTGGCCGGTAGCGGTGAAAATCGCGCTATTTTTGGCTGGTAGCGGCGAAAATCGCGATTTTTTCCCGCCAGCTGCGAAAATCGCATGGTTTTTGGCCGGTAGCGGCGAAAATCGAGCTGTTTTTGGCCGGTAGCGGCGAAAATCGAGCTGTTTTTGGCCGGTAGCGGCGAAAATCGCGATTTTTGTCCGCCAGCTGCGAAAATCGCATGGTTTTTGCGCAAAATAGCGCGGTTTTCGGCCGTTAGCGGCAAAAATAGCCCGATTTTTGGCCGCTAGCGGCAAAAATCGCGATTTTTACCCGTCAGCTGCGAACATCGCATGGTTTTTGGCCGGTAGCGGCGAAAATCGCGCGGTTTTTGGCCGGTAGCGGCGAAAATCGCGCTATTTTTGGCCGGTAGCAGCGAAAATCGCGATTTTTGCCCGCCAGCTGCGAAAATCGCATGGTTTTTGCGCAAAATAGCGCGGTTTTCGGCCGTTAGCGGCAAAAATAGCCCGATTTTTGGCCGCTAGCGGCAAAAATCGCGTTTTTTTTGGCCGGTAGCGGCGAAAATCGCGATTTTTGCCCGCCAGCTGCGAAAATCGCATGGTTTTTGGTCGGTAGCGGCGAAAATCGCGCGGTTTTTGGCCGGTAGCGGCGAAAATCGCGCTATTTTTGGCCGGTAGCGGCGAAAATCGCGATTTTTTCCCGCCAGCTGCGAAAATCGCTTGGTTTTTGGCCAGTAGCGGCGAAAATCGCGCTATTTTTGGCCGGTAGCGGCGAAAATCGCGATTTTTGCCCGCCAGCTGCGAAAATCGCATAGTTTTTGCGCAAAATAGCGCGGTTTTCGGCCGTTAGCGGCAAAAATAGCCCGATTTTTGGCCGCTAGCGGCAAAAATCGCGATTTTTACCCGCCAGCAGCGAACATCGCATGGTTTTTGGCCGGTAGCGGCGAAAATCGCGCGGATTTTGGCCGGTAGCGGCGAAAATCGCGCTATTTTTGGCCGGTAGCGTCGAAAATCGCGATTTTTGCCCGCCAGCTGCGAAAATCGCATGGTTTTTGGCTGGTAGCGGCGAAAATCGCGATTTTTGCCCGCCAGCTGCGAAAATCGCATGGTTTTTGGCTGGTAGCGTCGAAAATCGCGATTTTTGCCCGCCAGCGGCGAAAATCGCATGGTTTTTGGCCGGTAGCGGCGAAAATCGAGCGGTTTTTGGATAGTAGCGGCGAAAATCGCGCTATTTTTGGCCGGTAGCGGCGAAAATCGCGATTTTTCCCCGCCAGCTGCGAAAATCGCATGGTTTTTGGTCGGTAGCGGCGAAAATCGCGCGGTTTTTGGCCGGTAGCGGCGAAAATCGAGCGGTTTTTGGCCAGTAGCGGCGAAAATCGCGCTATTTTTGGCCGGTAGCGGCGAAAATCGCGATTTTTCCCCGCCAGCTGCGAAAATCGCATGGTTTTTGGTCGGTAGCGGCGAAAATCGCGCGGTTTTTGGCCGGTAGCGGCGAAAACCGCGCTATTTTTGGCCGGTAGCGGCGAAAATCGCGATTTTTCCCCGCCAGCTGCGAAAATCGCTTGGTTTTTGGCCAGTAGCGGCGAAAATCGCGCGGGTTTTGGCCGGTAGCGGCGAAAATCGCGCGGTTTTTGGCCGGTAGCGGCAAAAATCGAGCGGTTTTTGGCCAGTAGCGGCGAAAATCGCGCTATTTTTGGCCGGTAGCGGCGAAAATCGCGATTTTTGCCCGCCAGCTGCGAAAATCGCTTTGTTTTTGGCCAGTAGCGGCGAAAATCGCGCGGGTTTTGGCCGGTAGCGGCGAAAATCGCGCGGTTTTTGGCCGGTAGCGGCAAAAATCGAGCGGTTTTTGGCCAGTAGCGGCGAAAATCGCGCTATTTTTGGCCGATAGCGGCGAAAATCGACCGACTTTCGCCGCTTGCGGCTAAAAAAAAGGCTATTTTCGCCGCTAGCGACCAAAAATCGGGCGATTTTCTCCGCTAGCGGCCAAAAAAGTGGCTATTTTCGTCGCTAGCGGGCAAAAATCGGGCGATTTTCGCCGTTAGCGGCCAAAAATCGTGCGAATTTCGCCGCTAGCGGGCAAAAACCTTGCGATTTTCGCAGCTGGCGGGCAAAAATCGCGCGATTTTCGCCGCTAGCGCCCAAAAATCCGGCGATTTTCGCCACTACCGGGGCAAAAACCAGGCGATTTTCGCCGCTAGCGCCCAAAAACTGAGCGATTTTCGACGTTAGCGGGCAAAAATCGCATGATTTTCGCAAGTAGCGAGCAAAAATCGCGCGATATAGCGGCGAAAATCGCCCGATTTTTTCCCTCCAGCGGCGAAATTCGCCCAATTTTTGCCCGATACCGGCGAAAATCGTGCGATTTTTGGCCGCTAGCGGCGAAAATCGCCCGATTTTTGGCCGCTAGCGGCGAAATTCGCACGATTTTTGGCCGCTAGCGGCGAAAATCGCGCAATTTTTGGCCACTAGTGGCGAAATTCGTACGATTTTTGACCGCTAGCGGCGAAAATCGCGCGATTTTTGGCAGCCAGCTGCGAAAATCGCACGGTTTTTAGCCGCCAGCGGCGAAAATCGCACGGTTTTTGGCAGCCAGCTGCGAAAATCGCACGGTTTTTGGCCGCTAGCGGCGAAAATCGCGCGATTTTTGGCCGTTAGCGGCGAAAATCACCCGATTTTTGGCCGCTAGCGGCGAAATTCGCACGATTTTTGGCCGCTAGCGACGAAATTCGCACGATTTTTGCCCGCTACCGGCGAAAATAGCCCCTTTTTTGGCCGCTGGAGGGCAAAAATCGGGCGATTTTTGCTGCTAGCGGCGAAAATCGCGCGATTTTTGGCCGCTAGCGGCGAAATTCGCACGATTGTTGGCCGCTAGCGGCGAAAATTCCCCGATTTTTTCCCCGGTAGTGGCGAAAATCGCGCGATTTTGGGCCGCTACTTGCGAAAATCACGCGATTTTTGCCCTTTAGCGGCAAAATTCGCACGATTTTTGGCCGCTAACGGCGAAAATAGCCTATTTTTGGCCGCTAGCGTCGAAAGTCAGTCGATTTTCGCCGCTATCGGCCAAAAACCGCGCGATTTTAGCCGCTAGCGGCCAAAAATCTGGCGATTTTTACTGCTAGCGGCAAAAATCGCCAGATTTTTGCCCTCCAGCGGCGAAATTCGCCCGATTTTTGCCCTCCAGCGGCGAAATTCGCTCGATTTTTGCTCGCTACCGGCGAAAATCGTGCGATTTTTTGCCGCTAGCGTCAAAATCGTGCGATTTTTTGCCGCTAGCGGCGAAATCGCTCGGATTTTGGCCGCTAGCAGCGAAAACGCTCGGATTTTGGCCGCTAGCAGCGAAAACCAAGCGGTTTTTGGCCGCTAGCGGCAAAAATTGACCGATTTTCGCTGCTAGCGGCCAAAAAAGGGGCTATTTTCGCCGGTAGCGGGCAAAAATCGTGCGAATTTCGTCGCTAGCGGCCAAAAATCGTGCGAATTTCGCCGCTAGGGGCCAAAAATCGTTCGAATTTCGCCGCTAGCGGTCAAAAATCGTGCGAATTTCGCCGCTACCGGCCAAAAATCGCGTGATTTTCGCCGCTAGCGGCCAGAAACAGCGCGATTTTCGCAACTAGCGGCCAAAAATCGCGCGATTTTTCGCCGCTAGCGGCCAAAAATCGTGCGAATTTCGCCGCTAACGGCCAAAAATCGTTCGAATTTCGCCGCTACCGGCCAAAAATCGGTCGATTTTCGCCGCTAGGGCCAAAAATCGTGCGAATTTCGCCGCTAGTGGCCAAAAATCGGGCGATTTTCGCCGCTAGCGGCCAAAAATCGTTCGAATTTCGCCGCTAGCGGCAAAAAACCGTTCGATTTTCGCCGCTGGCGGGCAAAAATCGCGCGATTTTCGCCGCTAGCGCCCAAAAACCGAGCGATTTTCGCCGCTGGCGGGCAAAAATCGCGCGATTTTCGCCGCTAGCGCCCAAAAACAGAGCGATTTTCGCCATTAGCGCGCAAAAATCGCGCGATTTTCGCCGCTAGCGCACAAAAACCGAGCGATTTTCTCCGTTAGCGGGCAAAAATCGCGCGATTTTCGAAGGTAGCGGCCAAAAATCGCGCGATTTTCGCCGCTAGCGGCCAATAACCGTGCGATTTTCGCAGCTGGCTGGCAAAAATCGCGCAATTTTCCCAGGTAAAGGCCAAAAATTGCGCGATTTTCGCCGCTAGCGGCCACAAATCGTGCGAATTTCGCCGTTACCGGCCAAAAATCGCGTGATTTTCGCCGCTAGCGGCCAGAAACAGCGCGATTTTTGCAACTAGCAGCCAAAAATCGGTCGATTTTTGCCGCTAGCAGCGAAAATCGCCCGATCTTTTCCCTCCAGCGGCGAAATTCGCCCGATTTTTGCCCGCTACCGGAGAAAATCGCGCGATTTTTGGCCGGTAGCGGCAAAAATCGCACGGTTTTTGGCCGCTAGCAGCGATAATCGCGCGGTTTTTGGCCGCTAGCGGCAAAAATCGACCGATTTTCGCTGCTAGCGGCCAAAAAAGGGGCTATTTCCGCCGGTAGCGGGCAAAAATCGTGCGAATTTCGCCGCTAGCGGCCGAAAATCGTGCGAATTTCGCCGCTAGCGGCCAAAAATCGCGCGATTTTCGCCGCTAGCGTCCAAAAACCGTGCGATTTTCGCAGCTGGCTGGCAAAAATCGCGCGATTTTCGCCGCTACCAGCCAAAAATCGCGCGATTTTCGCCGCTAGCGGCCAAAAACCGCGCGATTTTCGTCGCTAGCGGCCAAAAATCTGGCGTTTTTTGCTGCTGGCGGCGAAAATCGCCCGATTTTTGCCCTCCAGCGGCGAATTTGCCCAATTTTTGCCCGCTACCGGCGAAAATCGCGCGATTTTTGGCAGCCAGCTGAGAAAATCGCACGGTTTTTGGCCGCTAGCAGCGAAAATCGCGCGGTTTTTGGCCGCTAGCGTTAAATATCGACCGATTTTCGCTGCTAGCGGCCAAAAAAGGGGCTATTTTCGCCTGTAGCGGGCAAAAATCGTGCGAATTTCGTCGCTAGCGGCCAAAAATCGTGCGAATTGCGCCGCTACCGGCCAAAAATCGCGCGATTTTCGCCGCTAGCGGCCAAAAACCGTGCGATTTTCTCAGCTGGCTGCCAAAAATCGCACGATTTTCACAGTTAGAGGGCAAAAATTTCGCGATTTTCGCCGATAGTGGACAAAAATCGTGCGAATTTTGCCGCTAGCGGCCAAAAATCGGTCGATTTTCGCCGCTAGCGGCCAAAAATCGTGCGAATTTCGCCGCTAGCGGCCGAAAACCGCGCGATTTTCGCAGCTGGCGGGCAAAAATCGCTCGATTTTCGAAGCTACCGGCCAAAAACCATGCAATTTTCGCAGCTGACGGGCAAAAATCGGGCGATTTTCGCCGCTACCTGCCAAAAACCGCGCGATTTTTGCCGCTGGCGGCCAAAAACCATGCCATTTTTGCAGCTAACAGGCAAAAAAAAGCGCGATTTTCGCCGCTACTGGACAAAAACCACGCGATTTTCGCAGCTGGCGGGCAAAAATCGCGCGATTTTCGCCGCTTGCGGCCAAAAATCGCGCGATTTTCGCAGCTAGCGGCCAAAAACCGCGCGATTTTCGCCGCTAGCGGCCCAAAACCATGCGATTTTCGCAGTTAGCGGCCAAAAACCGCGCGATTTTCGCCGCTAGCGGCCCAAAACCATGCGATTTTCGCAGCTAGCGGGCAAAAATTGACCGATTTTCGCCGCTACCAGCCAAAAATCGCGCGATTTTCGCAGCTAGCGGCAAAAATCGACCGATTTTCGCCGCTAGCGACCAAAAAAAGGGCTATTTTCGCCGCTAGCGGCCAAAAATCGCGCGATTTTCGCAGCTAGCGGCCAAAAACCGCGCGATTTTCGCCGCTTGCGGCCAAAAACCATGCGATTTTCGCAGCTGGCGGGCAAAAATCGCGCTATTTTCGCCGCTACCGGCCAAAAATCGGTCGATTTTCGCCGCTAGCGACCAAAAAAAGGGCTGTTTTCGCCGCTAGCGCCCAAAAATCGGGCGATTTTCGACGCTAGCGGCCAGAAATCGTGCGAATTTCGAAATCGTGCGAAATCGTGCGAAGAAAGGCCCGGGACTCAGGCCCAGAAAGGCCCGGGACTCAGGCCCAGAAAGGCCCGGGTCTCAGGCCCAGAAAGGCCCGGGTCTCAGGCCCAGAAAGTCCCGGGTCTCAGGCCCAGAAAGGCCCGGGTCTCAGGCCCAGAAAGGCCCGGGTCTCATGCCCAGAAAGGCCCGGTCTCAGGCCCAGAAAGGCACGGGTCTCAGGCCCAGAAAGGCACGGGTCTAAGGCCCAGAAAGGCCCCTGGTCTCAGGCCCAGAAAGGCCCGCGTCTCAGCGATGAAAAGTCAGTCAATAGCCTGACTCCTGATTGACTTATTTGACTCTTGAGCGTGATTTTTGAGCCGAATTCTGACTCTCTGCACCTATTTTCAGTTTCAAATTACGACGTTTCATGCCGAAAATATGCCAATTACTGTAAACGGCGATGGGTCATATTTTGCCCAAACCCCCCTGCAGTTTTCAAAATGTCTGAAATGTCGTAAATTTGACTCCTGAGCGTGATTTTTTATCCGAATTCTGACTCTGCGCCTATTTTCAGTTTCAAATTACGACGTTTCATACCGAAAATATGCCAATTACTGAAAACGGCGATGGGTCATATTTTGCCCAAACCCCCCTGCAGTTTTTAAAATGTCTGAAATGTCGCAAATTTGACTCCTGAGCGTGATTTTTGAGCCGAATTCTGACTCTCTGCACCTATTTTCAGTTTCACATTACGACGTTTCATACCGAAAAAATGCCAATTACTGTAAACGGCGATGGGTCATATTTTGCCCAAACCCCCCTGCAGTTTTCAAAATGTCTGAAATGTCGGAAATTTGACTCCTGAGCGTGATTTTTTATCCGAATTCTGACTCTCTGCACCTATTTTCAGTTTCAAATTACGACTTTTTATACCGAAAATATGCCAATTACTGAAAACGGTGATGGGTCATATTTTGCCCAAACCCCTCTGCAGTTTTCAAAATGTCTGAAATGTCGGAAATTTGACTCCTGAGCGTGATTTTTTATCCGAATTCTGACTCTCTGCACCTATTTTCAGTTTCAAATTACGACTTTTCATACCGAAAATATGCCAATTACTGAAAGCGGCGATGGGTCACATTTTGCCCAAACCCCCCTGCAGTTTTCAAAATATCCCAAACATCTCAAATTCGATACCTGAGCCATATTTTGGACCCAAATTCTGGCTCTCTGCACCTATTCGCAGTTTAAAATTCCGACTTTGTATACCAAAAATCTGCCAATTACTGAAAGTGGCGGTGGGTCACATTTTGCCCAAACCCCCCTGCAGTTTTCAAAATATCCCAAACATCTCAAATTCGATACCTGAGCCATATTTTGGACCCAAATTCTGACTCTCTGCACCTATTCGCAGTTTGAAATTCCGACTTTTATACCAAAAATCTGCCAATTACTGAAAGCTGCGTTGGGTCACATTTTGCCCAAACCCCCCTGCAGTTTTCAAAATATCCCAAACATCCCAAATTCGATACCTGACCCATATTTTGGACCCAAATTCTGGCTCTCTGCACCTATTCGCCGTTTGAAATTCCGACTTTTTATACCAAAAATATGCCAATTACTGAAAGCGGTGGTGGGTCACATTTTGCCCAAACCCCCCTGCAGTTTTCAAAATATCCCAAATATCCCAAATTCGATACCTGAGCCATATTTTGCACCCAAATTCTGGCTCTCTGCACCTATTCGCAGTTTGAAATTCCGACATTTTATACCAAAAATATGCCAATTACTGAAAGCGGCGGTGGGTCACATTTTGCCCAAACCCCCCTGCAGTTTTCAAAATATCCAAAAAATCCCAAATTCGATACCTGAGCCATATTTTGGACCCAAATTCTGGCTCTCTGCACCTATTCGCAGTTTGAATTTCCGAATTTTTATACCAAAAATATGCCAATTACGGAAAGCGGCGGTGGGTCACATTTTGCCCAAACCCTCCTGCAGTTTTCAAAATGTCCAAAACATCCCAAATTTGATACCTGAGCCATATTTTAGACCCAAATTCTGGCTCTTTGCACCTGTTCGCAGTGTGAAATTCCGACTTTTTATACCGAAAATATGCCAATTACTGAAAGCGGCAGTGGGTCACATTTTGTCCAAAACCCCCTGCAGTTTTCAAAATATCCCAAACATCCCAAATTCGATACCTGAGCCATATTTTAGAACCAAATTCTGGCTCTCTGCACCTATTCGCAGTTTGAAATTCCGACTTTTTATACCGAATTGTTAGGAACTTATTACTAAGGATGAAGAACCTTAGATATATATGTGTTGTGTATATATTAATGACTAGTGTCATTTCTGTAAGTGCCAGCATTCTGGTCCATGTAATTTTATGGTTATGTTTGTATGTAATTATATGTCAGCAGTTTAGGTATATGTGCATTGTTGGAGATGGGAAAAATTATTACAGACTATTTTACCTGTGCTATGATGTGAATATAATGTATATATTGTAGCAGTGTTGTGAGTCATGTCGGGGAAAATTTTAATTTATTTCATCGTGTGTATGATGAACTTATTGGATGATTTTTTAGTTGTACATATATGGTGGGTGCATCCTCCAGGTCCTTGCACTAATGGAACCATTGCAATGATGCATATGGGGACATATACGTGTTTAAGGAGGGGAGTGGTGTTGCAATCCACAAGTTAGTAGGAATTATTAGCTAGAGGATCATTACTACAACACTTAACGAATGATGATTGGAAGTACATGTTAAGTAGACAGACTATGGATCACATATCTAAGAAAGGTCAATGGATTAAGACCGAAGCTGTTTGCGCTGCCACCAAATATGTCGTGACGCTGAACCCCGGTTCATTCCGAACACAGCGATTACACAACACATAACACCTTGCCTCAGCAACCGTTACTACCACCGTGTACTCCTACACACACCAGACCCTTGAGGCGTACCACTAGGTTTGTACTGGAACACAATGAATGAACATATGGAAGGTATTTAAAGGCCGTCGGGTTTTGTCATTTAATTACAAAGAATAGACTCTGACAAATAATAACATATTAACATACTCTATTTGGCCCATACACTTCCAATACCCACAGACCACTTGACCTCCGCGATCACCACCCACACTCGTAACTTCCGCCTAAGTCCCTAATACGGAATGATTACTACAACGCTCCACACCCGGTTAGTCTTTCATTCAATACTCACATACTGCAGACTTAACTTCGTCACTAAGATCACATCAGGTTCTCGCATAGCTGTCTGCTACACTTCGCTGCTGCCACAAACGGAGACCCCGGAGAACTTGCCAGTTCAACTCCCACAACAAGACTGACTTTAGCCAACCATGGCCTCAACCATTTCACCCCGCCTCTCAAGGAAGGTATAATCCGATTAACCTTATCCCTAGAGCGGTAACCTTGATCCTAGAAGCCTGACGAAGAATAATTCCTCTTTCCAGGAATTATTAATTTGGCTAAACAGCTTTGTAGTATACTCCATAATGTACTTGTAGATCAACTAGCGACGCCGTAAACGCATCATGCCGCCCTATGCTGCGGCAAGTCTCCCTTCTTCTTGTTGATAGTAGGTGCAGTTTGCATGAAGGGTTTGTCCTCCCGATGACTGCACCAGTACTGATGTTGTTGGACGCGTTTATGTTGAAGATGATCGGAGCTACCAAGGTGCTTGTTGCTTTGTGCTGTAGATAGAGGAACGGTGATTAAAACAGAGGTGTGTGTTAGAGGGAGACTTGCCGCACCGTAGGGCGGTGTGTTGTGTTTATGGCGTCAGCTGATCCTTGGTGTTTCGACTTTTAACATACACCTCTGTTTTCGTCACCGCTCCTCTATCTACGGCACAACACGTCAAGCACTTTTGAAACTCTTATCATTTTCAGCATCAACGCATCTCCCAATATCAGTACTAGTGCAGTCATCGGGAAGGACATACCCTTCATGCAAACTGCACCTACTTTCAAGAAGAAGGGGATAGGGGAAGTTCAACAAAAAGTCACTAGTTTGCTGGGGGCCACAGTTACACGCATGACACCGAAATACATATATATGGATATCAAACTGCTAACCCAGAACAAAAATCACTTAAGTGTTCACTCAGAACAATAATCACCATAGCATTAATCAAATGTTCACCCAGAACAGTAATCACCATAGCATTAATCAAGTAACCAGCTAACACTATGGCTCCAACCTAGTATTCTGAGACACTAGTTCCTTGCATGCTATAAAGTTATGAACAAGGTTCGGAGGTGACAGATAATTAAATAATGGTAATGGAGAGAGGGTGAGGAAGAAGGGGATAAGAGACCCATAATGTTTTTTTGCAGGCGACGAGTCACAATAACGTGGCTGAAGTATGCTGACCAATCCACACACTAGAAAATGAAGGGACGACGACGTTTCGGTCCGTCCTGGAATGGTCCAGGACGGACCGAAACGTCGTCGTCCTTTCATCTCCTAGTGTGGATTTGTCAACATGTTTTATTGCTCTTAATTTGCCGATATTTAATTTGCTCATTTGCTGAGAGAATAGGGATGGGGGGAGACCTAAGTTGATATATGGAGTTGTTGGATGGGAGGTTATATATAAATAATATATATTTATATATTTATTTTATACTTTTATTAAATACTAGCTTTTTATATATACTAGTTATATATAAACCATTTAGAAATAAAAACTTGTAACATTTTTGTAATGTTAGTAAAAAATCTGTATGGAGAAATTTGTCTTTCGTTTGCTTGTGAGGGGGAAAAACCTTGATGTAATTCTCTTGCTTCCCTTGTGCAGGGACGGAGAAAATATCAACACGATGTAAATATCCATAAATATCCAACAAGCTTAAACTGGGCCACAAGTTTCTCCCTAGACCTGCACCAAGTTCTCCCCTACTCGTAAGTTTGGTCCTTAAGTTTGCCTGTACCCGCATCCAACCTTTCCCCACCACTACTTGCTCTCTTTTTACCCATAATGGCTCAACGCGCATAAATAACAGAACCGTATCCTGTTTTCCGCATTTTTCATGAGATTTCTTTCCAGAATTTAGGAAATAGTGGTAAATCTGACGTTAAGATTCTCGTGCTGACTTCTATACGAGTCTCCTTGGTCGGAATCAGGGTGAAGAGGACCTCTCTCTCACCGGTTAACCTTACACGTAAATTGTAACGCCATGTTAAACAAGTAACGATGTGAAAGCACCAGCGGGAAGCAATGCGAGTTCGGTGGGTAAACATGACGCGAGGTTAGCCCCCAGCACTCCTATTCTCCTGGCAGTAGTCTTAATTACATATTTAAGATCACAAAGGAAGTGGTTAAACTTGCTGACACGAACAATGCTCACTTCTGCCAGGCTAGGGACTCCAGTCATCCAATCCATGCTCTATCTTCTTCTATAATTTTCTTTCCTGCCTCTGCTCTCCACAGACGCCGTCTTGTTGAACAGGCTTTCATACACATCATTATCAATATGAATCATAGTCCTGGTTTTGTTGCTTCCTGTTCCTGGCTTTCTCAGTATATAGTCAAATGCTCTAATTTTCTTAACAATCGTGATCTATTATAATGTCTTTTACCCCTGTGTGCTGTCTCAGTCTTTAGTTTGGTTCCGACTTATTTCACATTTATTTCTATTCCCATCTATTCTCTGCCTGGCTGTGCCCGGATCTCTTCCTCAATCGTGCCCCCTTCCCCTCTTCTGCCCTCTTCTCTCACTTCCCCTCTTCTCTACCTCCCCCTCTCTCAACATTATTATTACGAAGCACTATAACAGTAGGCGAAACACATCAAGTATTTCAGATTTCATGAAAATCGCATGGGAAATGCCGATATTTCTTAAGACATTAGGCTTGGACCGACATCGACTGGCTATGACACTCCCCTACCCTACGTGATTCATCTTGGAAAGTTGGGCGAGGCTATCACTAAACGGCTGGCCTCCAATCTCAGACAAACAAACATTCTAATATAGATATACTAGAGAAGGAACCGTCGGTACCCGGCTCTCTTTCCGTTTCTCTCTCTCTACCTCCCATTCTCCCTCCATATCTGGCCTCCTCCCTCCCTCCTTCTCTGACGTTCTCCCCAATCCCTTTCTGCTATATTCCCACCCTCCCTCCCTCCCTCTCTGTCATTCTCTCTCCCTCCCTGCCATTCTTCCTCCCTCCCTCTCTGTCATTCTTTCTCCCTCCCTGCCATTCTTCCTCCCTCCTTCTCTGCCATTCTCCCACCATCTTTTAATTATCCCATTTTCACTCCCAGTGGGTGCAACGTTATCGACAATGAATCAACGCCGATAACAGGCGAAGAGTAAGTAATTATCAAAAGAAGGCACCAAACTGGGAAGGCTATGTAGCACCATCAAATGTGCGGAATAATCAGAGGGCGCTAAATATCACCAAGGATGCCAATACGAGAACAGAAACGCATTAGGCGAACAATATCAAAAGTATTCGATTTACCAAGAATTCTATTGAGGGATAAGCGACCGCGAGGGACGATTGGAAAGCAAGACACACGCTCGTCCTGGAAGTCAGGACATTCAAAAAGGATATGCACGACCGTAAGAGGGACAATGCAATTTGGACAATAAGAAGCAGGGCTGCGCTCCATTAAATGACCGTAAGTTAAGCGTGTATGGCCAATATGCAACCTCGCCAGAGCCGTTTCCCATCGCCGGTTACGGTGGTAGGAGGAAGGCACGAGGACACACTACTCTTAAGAGTACGCAGTTTGTTACCAGTAACAGAGGACAAACAATCCTGCCAACGGGTAACGATGGAGGAATGAATAACTGGGTAAAAGTCTGAATAAGGAATACCTTTACAGGAGATGGGACAAGTGTAGACAGCTTCCCTAGCGGCAGCGTCCGCATGCTCATTTAAAGAGACACCAATATGGCTGGGAACCCAGCAAAACTCAACTAACTTAAATTCACTAGAAATAAGAAACAGCCAATGTTGAATCTCGACGACCACTGGATGGACCGGATTAAAGGACCCGAGAGCCATGAGGGCACTACGAAAGTCAACGACAACCTCAAAGGAAGATTGACAACGAGAAAGCAAGAGACGAAGCGCATAGAAATAGCATAAAGTTCCGCTGTGAAGACGCTAGTCTCAGGAGGTAGGCGACACATAAGTGTGGGCAGGAAAAACAACAGAGTAGCCAACACCGTCTGCAGACTTAGGCCCATTGGTGAAGATGGAAACGGAGTGGGAATGTAAAGAAAAGTGTTCAAGGAAAAGGTGTTTCAGAATCGAAGGAGGGGTAAAAGCTTTAGTGATACGGGTCGGATGTACAAAATTTAGGAAGGGGGACCCTCCACGGGGGAAAGGACGGAACAATACGAGGAGAAACATCAGTAATACGAATCGAAAGAGAATCCTGTAAGCGAGTAACAGGCGAGAAATAAGTTGGAAGACATAATCAAACCCACTTTCAGACTACATAGGACTCTGTCCTGTGGACAGTTTCTCTTGTGGACAGTTCTCTTGTCACAAGAGAACCCTGGCAGTCGACAACAATCACCGTATGACACTCGCCATATACTTAAAAAATCACCTTGAAAAGTTTGGTGAGGTATGATAAAATAAAGATATTAACTGAAGCACTGAAGCAAATAAAGATATTAACTGAAGCACTCAGTGGTGCCTGTCACAGTTTGTCTCATACCACAACCCGTCCTCGCATACAAAGATCCAAGCTCGTTACTCCAGCCGCCAAACTCCCTGTTTATAAATGAAAAGCGGTTTACACACAACTGATGACGTCCAAACACTTCCGGAACAAGTGCTTTGCTCACGTCCTCTGTTCGAACCAAAATTCTATAACTACTTCACCCACGTTCTTGCAACCCATCCTCCGAATTGACAGTACGTTTTAATACTAAGTGTAATAAGTACATTTCCTGACTGTCATACTAAGAACAATTGCACTTATGGGGCTGTTACATTTACCTCCCCCATTTAATTCTCCTCGTTTTCTGTTCAGACACTCAGAATTTTAGGATGAAGTTTTGAAGTTCAGTTTACTATATACAAGTTTTAAATATCAGGAATTTCTTTTTCAGTTTTATTAAACAATAGAGATTTTACACAAAATTTAACAATATCCTGAGTTACTTTACAATTTATTTAAATATTTTAGTTTAGTTTTATTTGTGTAATAAAACTGTAATATCAATATAGCTATAGGTTAAATAGTAATTGTAATTAAGAAGCAATAAAATGCTTATCTTCAAAAACTAAGACAGGTTAGGTCGTGGTTTTCTATTCAGCTTTTTAGGTAAACTCAAATATTCAAAATATATTTGACTACGATTTAATACTAAGTGTAAATAAGTACAATTCCTGACTGTCATACATAGTACATAATTGCACTTATGGGGCTGTTACATTTACATCCCCATTTTTGGAGAACGGGCTGCGTACTTCATATACAAATAATCGCCAATAGAAACTAAACACCTAGCCTAACCTACGCCTAACTATACATAGAACTTTTATGAATAATATTAATTTATATATGAGTCCAAACCAATTTTTAATCCGCAGTATGTTAAAATTGATGAATGCGTCTGGGGAGGACGGCCGCTGCTTTAACGGGTTGCATACCAACCCTCTTCCGTCCCTTTCCTGCACCCTCTGTCCCTATCTTTCTTCCCCCATTCCCCCTTTCCTCTTGTTCTTTTTCATATCCCATTTTCCTTCTTTTCCCCGCCTCCACACACACATTTCCAACTACAGTTAAGCATGGTCACCTTCACGTATGATATTGTCCGGTCTGCAATTATTTCTCACTCTTTCCTCTTAGAAAACCTCACCAGGGCAAGGTCAAACACGCTTGTCTAGCAGACAAACATTTATTCCAAACAATGAAGAATAACTTAGTAATATCAGGTAATGGTTTTGCAAAAATAGCATCACTCTTCCCTATTAACAATACACCATCTCATTGTCTCTGCTAGGCTGCTGCCTGCTCCTCTTCAGCAATCCAATGTGCCTCAGTCACCTTGCTATTGGTAGCCTAGGCTTTTTACGTGAAATATAACACCTTCAAAAAATATATAAACTCTCACCTTGCATTGCATCAGGCATACTACATGAATGCATCCACCTCTTCAGCATATATTATTGACCTCACAACCCTCTGTATCTCATCCGGAAGATCAGCTACTCTCGCTACACAACAAGTCGTGATTGACTTGTGTGATTGATCTTCCTGGGAACCACCACTGGCACCATCGATCAGTGCGTCCTCAAATTAAGAATATCCTCATGCTGCTTCTTCTATATCGCTGCTACATCACTTAATGACAAATCGTGTCCACCATGTACCACTGCTACATCAACTCTGGACGCACCACGTCCCTCATAGATGAACCTGTAATTCCATTACCACAAAATAATAAACTATATCCTCCCATCCAAACACAAATAACATTCATTAAATAAAATCCTCTTCTCAATTTTACATTCCAGGTGCCGTACCTTTACTGTGGAGGTACTCCCCTACCCGGACGAGTCCACACCGAAAATCTCTGTCCGCCGGGAGGGAGATCTCCCCACTCAGTCACCCACTGACCCCAATCGAGTGAGCGTAAGTCGTCCCCCTCCCCCCCCCCCCCCCTTCATAATGGAAATTCACCTTAAACCTATTATATCACTTCATTATCTCCACAGACTTTCTAATCTACATTCATAAACATTATACAAGATCGCTGGGCACACGATCTCACTGCAATAGATCGCTGTTTACTAAGCTCTTACCGCAAAAATGGAGATAGCGACGTTCGTCCCACGACGTCCAAAAGATGGCGCTCTGCTAAGTCTCACAAACAACTCTTTTTGACTGTTGCTAATCAGTTCCTCTTAATCTTGACTTGCGTGAGAAGGGTCATAGCACAGGTGACAATCAGGTACATCTGCTCTGGTTCATCAGGGCACGACTACCAATTGGCTTCAGGTCGCCCCTACGCGTTGCCACTATTTAAGAGATACGTAACTAATCGTCCTCGCTCAGTTTCTCCCGCTTCACTCATGAAGCTCCTCACAAATTTTTCTGCTTGAGCCAAAAATATTTTCCTTCTTCTGGAGCGACGACTTGTACCCTTCTCTTCAGGCCCTCTCACGACAAGTAATGTCTTAAGACCTTTGCACACCACACGCTCCCGCGATGACATCATTTTTGCACACTGTATGTCGCATACCGCCGACCTCTCACCTCCAAGTGACTCATCCAAGTGCTCATCCGTGACTTGTCTTCCTCTTGGTCACATTTAATGACGGTTGCTTGCACTATTTAATTTCCCTTACTCCTCACTATGGCCAGGTGGAGAACAACTCTCAGTGGTAGGGCAAACCTACATCATGAGGCTACATGGGGGGGGGGGTCATAACAATATATAAAATATTTTGTATCATTCTTAGCTGTCGTCAATAATTTGATGGTTATAGGTGTACGTAATTGAAGGTGGTTGCACATATTTGACGCTTTAAATTTAATATTTTTGACCATAAGGAAAACTGGGATTTTTCTCATTCTCCCAAACTGACCTCCAGTTTGAAAAAAATGGATAATTTAAATATTATACTTAAGTGTTTTTTGTGAGTGTAATTGAAGGTGATTGCAAATGTCTGAAGTTTTAAATTTGGTTGTTTTAAAGGAAATTTGATATGAAAAAAAGATTTTTTGACCTCCAATTTCAAAATTTGTCGACCTCCAATTTCAAAAATAAGATTGATATTAACATTATTATGTTTCAGTACTATTAGGAAGTGTAATTGAAAGTGACTGCACATATTTAATGGCTAAATTGTCATTTTATCAGGAAATTTTACCAATAGGAAAAATAAAGCTTTTTCTCATTTTACCCAAACTGAATTTCGGTTTGAAAAATAAGATGGATATTTAAATCATTAGGCTTGATTGGTATTGACGAACGTAACTGAAGATGATTTCACACATCTGAAGTTTTAAATTTGGTAATTTTATAAGGAAATTCGACAATAAGGAAAACCTGAAATTTTTGGCATTTTACCCAAATTGACAGCCAGTTTGAAAAATAAAACAATTTAAAATATTACGCATCAGTGCAATAGACAAGCGTAATTGACCGTGATGATATGTAAAACTTCAAACATATACTTTGAAGTAATTTGATAAAGAAACCCAAACAAAGGAAAACAGAGATTTTTGCACTTTACTCAAACTTTTTTTTTGACCTCCAGTTTGAAAGATAAGATGGATACATAAAATATTATGCTTCAGCCCTACTGGTGAGCGTAACTGAAGGCGCGTGCACATTTATGAAGGTTTAAATTTATTAATTTTTTAAGGAAATTTGACTATATAGGAAGACAGAGTGACATATCAACCGGTCCTCTTACAAATTACGTCTGAATTTGGCCGTTTGCCCGTATGGCCGAAAATGGACGTAATTTGAAAAAAAAAAAAGTTTGGATTATTTTTTTTAATAGTAAGTTAAGGGTCCTCTGGTAGGTTAGGAGGGCAGGAAATTCTCCTAAAGTTTCAAAACGTCATGAAAACCGTTAATTGAAACTTTCCTCCCCTAACCTAATGACGTGACAATACATAACTTTCGTGAGCCGATTTCATTTCAAATTACGTTCATTTTTGGCCATAAAGCGCATATGAGCGAAAACTGACGTTATTTTTAAGAGGACGGGTTGCCAACAAAATTACCAAACGTCTGATATAACTTTTAACTTACCCACAATATACAGAAGTAACCACTCTCAAATAGATATAATCATACTATTATAATATTATACACATTTTGGAATGATATTAACCCTAATATAAAGGTAAATAAGAACTATAAAGAACTATAATAGTATTCTAAAAAATACACAAACTGGCATCACACACTCCTCTCCTCACACGAATGATACATGTCATAGACCCGTTCACTCAACAGGCAGGCTCATGATCACTCCCATACAATGGAATACAATATACAATACTGCCATACTATCAAAAAGCACAATACAGCAGCCATACCAAATACATATATACATAAAATGTAAATTTCCATCATACTTGACAAACTGAGATGGGATCAATATATTCTACCTACACTATATGTGAGAACTAAGTAATTACTAGGTTCGTAACAGATGTTTGTGTGGCATATGTGCGTGGATGTGTGTGTGGTGCGGTTAGCACGTATGTGTGGATGTGTGGGTGTGTGTGGGTGGCATATGTATGCGTGTGTGTGGGTGGCATGTGTGCGCGTGTGTGTGGATGGCGTAGGTGTGCGTGACGTGAGTGGCATATGTATATGTGTGTACTCACCTAGTTGTGCTTGCGGGGGTTGAGCTCTGGCTCTTTGGTCCCGCCTCTCAACTGTCAATCAACAGGTGTACAGGTTCCTGAGCCTACTGGGCTCTATCATACCTACACTTGAAACTGTGTATGGAGTCAGCCTCCACCACATCACTGCCTAATGCATTCCATTTGTCAACTACTCTGACACTAAAAATGTTCTTTCAAATATCTCTGCGGCTCATTTGGGCACTCAATTTCCACCTGTGTCCCACAGTGCGTGTGCCCCTTGTATGAAATAGATTGTCTTTATCTACCCTATCAATGCCTTTGAGAATCTTATATGTGGTGATCATGTCCCCCCATAATTCTTGTCTTCCAGCGAAGTGAGGTTTAATTCCCAAAGTCTCTCCTCGTAGCTCATACCTCTCAGTTCGGGTACTAGTCTGGTTGCAAACCTTTGAACCTTTTCCAGTTTAGTCTTATGCTTGATTAGATATGGACTCCATGCTGGAGCCGCATACTCCAGGATTGGACTGACATATGGGTATACTAAGTTCTGAATGATTCCTTACATAAGATTCCAAAGGCCGTTCTTATGTTGGTCAACCTAGCATATGCCGCGATGTTATCCTCTTGATATGGGCTTCAGGG
Organism: Procambarus clarkii; assembly: GCF_040958095.1. Classification (NCBI taxonomy): domain Eukaryota; kingdom Metazoa; phylum Arthropoda; class Malacostraca; order Decapoda; family Cambaridae; genus Procambarus; species Procambarus clarkii. The sequence continues at coordinate 18,776,448 of NC_091180.1, read as the reverse complement.
GACAGGTCTGGCGTGATATCAACCCCCAAGTGATACTTGGGGGTTGATCCCAACCCCCTCTCTGACTCTTGAAGAATTTCATCTCCCAAATGATACTTTGTATCTGGCCTCCTGCTCCTTACACCTATCTTCATTACATTACATTTGCTTGGGTTAAACTCTGACAACCATTTGTTCGACCATTCCTGCAGCTTGTCCAGGTCTTCTTGAAGCCTCAAGCTGTCCTCCTCTGTCTTAATCCTTCTCATAATTTTGGCGTCGTCAGCAAACATTGAGAGGAATGAGTCTTTACCTTCTGGGAGATCATTTACGTAAATCAGAAAAAGGATAGGACCGAGTACAGAGCCCTGTGGGACTCCACTGGTGGTTTCACGCCAAACTGAGGTCTCACCTCTCATTGTAACTCTCTGCTTCCTATTGCTTAGGTACTCCCTTATCGATTGGAATACCTTACCAGTTATTCCGACCTGTTTCTCCAGCTTATGTACCAGCTTCTTATGGGTACTGTGTCAAAGGCTTTCCGACAATCCAAGAAAATGCAGTCCGCCCAGCCTTCTCTTTCTTGCTGAATCTTTGTCGCCTGATCATAGAATTCTATTAAACCAGTAAGGTAAGATTACTCTCCCTGAACCCATGTCGGCGATTTGTCACGAAGTCTCTTCTCTCCAGATGTGTTACTAGATTTTTTCTCACGATCTTCTCCATCACATTGTATGGTATACAAGTTAAGGACACTGGCCTGTAGTTCAGTGCCTCTTTTCTGTCACCCTTATTGTATATTGGGACCACATTAGCCGTCTTCCATATTTCTGGTAGTCTCCCGTCTCCAGTGATCTACTATACACTATGGAGAGTGGCAAGCAAAGTGCCTCTACACACTCTTTCAATTCCCATGGTGAGATCCCGTCTGAACCATCAACCTTCCTCACATCCAGATCCAACAGGTGTCTCCTGTCCTCACCTTTCGTAACTTCGAACCCTTCCAAGGTCGCCTGGTTTACTGCCATTTCTCTTAGCGCAGTGAACTCACCTCGTTCTGTCGAAAAGACCTGGAACCTCTTATGAGTTCGTCACAAATCTCTTTGTCATTCTCTGTATACCTGTCCTCGTCCGTTCTAAGTTTCATTACCACTTTCACTCTTTCACATTTCCACTTTTACTCATGCTTTCTTCTTGATGAGACTCTGGAGTAGCTTTGGTTCGGTCTTAGCTTTGTTTCCTATATTATTTTCATAATTTTTCTCTGCTTCTCTTCCCACACTAACATACTCATTCCTGGTTCTCTGGTATCTCTCTGCTTTCTGGTGTTCTGTTATTTCGGAAGTTCCTCCACGCCCTTTTGTTCAGTTCCTTTGCTTCCATATATGGTTTATTAAACCACGGATTCTTCTTTAACTTCTCGGATTTTTCCTTTTGGGCCGGGATAAACCTGTTTACAGCCTCTTAACACTTTTGAGTGACATAGTCCTCCATGTCTTGTACAGACTTAGCTCTGAGGTCTGTGTCCCATGATATATCCCTTAGGAAACTTCTCATCTCATAATTCCTCTTACGGTACGCCAGTCTTTTGTTTCCTAGTTCTTTTTGGGGGGAGATAAATCCTAGCTCTACAAGGTACTCAAAGATCAATATTCCGTGATCACTCATTCCCAAGGGTGCTTCCAACTTAACTTCCCTTTTATTCCACTTATTAGGGTAAATATCAGATCAAGCAAGGCTGGTTCATCTTCCCTTCTCGTTCTTGTCGGTCCCTTGATGTGTTGGCTTAGAAAGTTATTTGTTGCCACGCCCAGCAGCTTAGCTCTCCATGTGTCTGGTCCTCCGTGAGTGTACTCACCTAGTTGTACTTGTGGGGGTTGAGCTGGCTGTGTGTGTGTGTGTGTGTGTGTGTGTGTGTGTGTGTGTGTGTGTGTGCGCGCGTTCGTTCGTTCGTTCCTTGTGTGCGTGTGGTTGCCCCCTCTGGTCCAATATAACACAAATTATAGTTCTAATTATATAGAAAGGGTCATAACTTGTGACCTTGCATGCACAAAGACTGACAGACTGTGAAGGGAAAGGAGTCAAATGTGTGTATAGTATTTGCTTCTCATGGTTTAATTTTTCCTTTGCTGCTACCTATTAGCTTCGGGCTTAATTTGGCATTGTGATAAGGGGCTAAGTTATTAATAAAACTCTTGTGGCAAAGTTATTTATAATTACTTTGGGAGCTAAGCTATTTATAATTGCGCCTATGTCAGGTAGTTTCTTTCACTGCTTTATTTAATACGTTCTAGTGAAATCCTTAGAGGACATAGACACGTTATTCGCACAAAATCAACACTACGTATCGGAATTTACCCTTATCTCTAAATATTAGAACTTTCCCTATTTTAACAAAATGTTTGTTTGTACATTAGGCTGCATGACTTTCAATGAGACGATCTAGTTATTGTGTTCATGAAGGATCCAGGACTGACAAAGGGCTCGAGGATGGGCACAGTCTCTCCAGTAGAAATACAGAGGTTTCAGCAGAGGTACGAAGGCTTCAGCTAAGACACAGAGGCTCTAGAATATGTACAGTGACTCCAGTATGGGTACATAGGCCATGCATAGGAACAGAGGCTCCAGCTTGCATGAACATCAAGAACTCTAACATTGGTTCAGAACTTCTAGCATGGGTAAAGAGGCTCCAGTATGGGTAAAGAGGCTCCAGCATGGGTAAAGAGGCTCCAGTATGGGTAAAGAGGCTCCAGTATGGGTAAAGAGGCTCCAGCATGGGTACAGATGATCCAACATGGGCACAGAGGCTCCAGTATAGGAACAGAATCTCCAAGAATAGTACAATCATCAGAATATGTCGAGTAGTTCCCTCCTTCAGTTTGTGTATCACCCAAAATACTTTGCTCTACATGTTGTGATATAGACAAGGAATCTACATCTCAAGTATTACTAAGGAAGTTGTACTTGTTTGTATTTAACTATACGTTACTAATTTTTTCTTCTATTTTTTTCTTTGTGACAATATTGACAAACAAGGCATATTGCTTTGCCTTGTTTGTCAATTTCACTTCACGTCCTATTTGTCCGATTATTTCCATACCTCATTCTGTCTTTGTGAACTCTTTAATTGCTTCGTCTTTTCTTTTGCTGCCTTCCAAACATTGTTTTCTCTGTTTCTCTTCGACCTATGTCTTGAATGTGTTTCTATTTATTCCAGTAGCTAAAATACTAAAATAAAATAATATAAATACAAATAAAAAAAGAACTGAAACATTGGAAAAATTTCATCGGTGGACAGAAGCCCAACTAAATTTATTGACTGGATGAGAAATTCTCAAACAAATTCTCAAATGTTCGTATCGCAACTCAATAAAATTTTCACTTATGTACTACAAATGCGAAACATCACCAACAGAACATAAACATCTAACCTATCCAAACCTTCCCCGAAATATCCATATTATAATATATAATGCCGATTCAGAAAGTGCTCTATGTTTTAAATGACGAATGCGTCTTTGCTTTCGGCCATATATTGGACGTGCATAGCTTGAGGATGGATTGCACTGTCGATGAAGATGGGCTGCACATGCAACCCATCCTCAGGTACGGGTTGTTAAAGCTGCGGTCGCCCCCCCCCCCCCCCCCAAGACGCGCAGAGGTCTTGGAGGTTCAGAGGTCAGAGGTTCGAGCAGAGGTCATCAGCGAAGTACTGTTCAATAACTTTTCGAACATCAGCTGTGAAACGTGTATAAACCGTTTTTCATTCATAAACTGGGAGGTTGGCAGCTGGATTCAGTCCATCCTCTAAACAATGACCCAAAAGTGATTCCATCCACCCGCCAAACCCCTTGTTTATGAATGAAAAATGGTTTACACACGACTCACAACTGATTTCGTTCGAACACTTCCGGAACAAGTGCTTTACTGACGAATTTTGTTCGAACCACAATGCTATAAATGCTTCACCCACGTCCCACAAATACAAATAATTGCCAACAGAACCTAAACACCTAACCTAACCTATGACTATATATGCACACTATGCTAATATATTTTAATATTAATTTAAAGTTGAGAAAATTCCCATTTTGAATGAACAACATGTAAAAATTTATATATGCGTCTGTGGGGTTGACCGCTGGATGTACAACCCGTCCTCGACTTAAGTCCATTACATCCAGCAGTCGACCCCACAGACGCATTCATAAATTTTTACATGCTGTTCATTCAAACCAGGAATTTTCTCAAATATAAATTAATATTATAATATATTGTGCATATATAGGAATAGGTTAGGTTAGGTTAGGTTAGGTGTTTAGGTTCTGTTGGCGATTATTTGTATTTGTAGTACGTGGATGAAGCCTTTACAGCGTTGTGGTTCGAACAAAATTCGTCAGTGAAGCACTTGTTCCGGAAGTGTTCGAACGTCAGCAGTTGTGAGTCGTGTGTAAACCGTTTTTCATTCATAAAGAGCGGGGGGTTTGGCGGGTGCATGGAATTACTTTTGAATCTTTGTTTGGAGGACGGGCTGGGATGTAATGGACCAACCCGTTCTCGCATACAAAGATCCAAGATCGTTAATCCATCCGCCAAACCTCAGCTGTTTATGAATGAAAAGCGGTTTACACATGACTCACAACTGATGATGTCCTAATACTTCCGGAACAAGTACTTTGCTCACGTCCTCTGTTCGAACTACAATTCAATAAATGCTTCACCCACGTACTTCAAATACAAATCATTACCAACAGAACCTAAATACCTAACCTATGCCAAACTATACATACAATTTTTATGTATAAGAATATCAATTTATATATGAGAACAAACCAATTTTTAATACACAGTATGTTAAAATTGATGAATGCGTCTGGGGAGGACGGCCGCTGCTTTAAACAGCCTAGTTGGAGAACGGGTTGCAAATATATAATTGTCAACAGAACCAAAATACCTAACTTCTCCTACCTTAAGTTTAGAAGATACAAGAAAGAAGAAAGACGACTCAAGAAAGAAGACACCATCAGAAGACGGACTGTCACCACCAAGAATGAAGAAGCACCGCCACTGCCGCCCTTCCTGACACGACTCAGCCTAGCCAGATGTAGGGTTGTCTTCAGCATCGACTTGAGACACGCAGCTGGGTTAAGCCCTGGCACTTTTTTCTACAACTTCAGCGTTTTCTCTCACAGACTTCTTTTCAGCTGTCTCCACTTCAAGGCTCACCCTATGGGCATCTTATCCTGTATATTATAAGTGTCGAACCATTTGGGCAGGACGGTAGAGCGACGATCTTGCTTCATGCAGGTCGGCGGTCAGCCCCCGACCGTCCAAGTTGTTGGGCACTATTCCTTCCCCCTCGTCCCATCCCAAATCCTTATCCTGACCCCTTCCAAGTGCTATATAGTTGTAATGGCTTGGCGCTTTCCCCTGAAAATTCCCCCCCCCCCGTCTTACCTTAAGTTGAGTTGGTTTCGGGGCTTAGCGTTCCAGCGGCCCGGTCATCGTCCAGGCCTATGCCTAAATATCCACAAAAATTTAATATATAATATTAATTTATTTAAGAAAATTAGGTTAAGGATTACTCAATACGTTCACATGTATGAATGAGTCATTAGGGTCGGCCGCAGCTTTGACGAACATAGTTTAAGGATGAATTGCAACGTTGTTGTCTAATGGTTTCATCATATTTTTGCTTTCTGCTCTCTTTTAATTGGTTTTCGTCTGAGTTTCCTAGCTTCTGCTGCCATTCCTCTTTTTATCTATTGGCTTTCCACTAATCTTTCTATAAATATTAACAATCCTATTGGTTTTCGTTTGTCTTGAAAAATGTTCTAGGATTTCCACTGGTTTTCTCATATTTGTACCCAATACATCACTCACGTTCAGCTTATAGACACAGAGTAAAGCAATGTTGAAGCCAGAATGCATAAGCTATCCTTGCAATACACACGTCGAATTGAGTCATTAGAAGGCACGATTGAAGCAGGCGAAACAGCTCCCTCTCTCTGTTTATACACCCACCGCGACGTCGATATGCGGCTCGACTAAACGTTGTGTCATTAAGGCAAACGATTATTTTATGTAAACGGAGGCTGGGATGGCATCAGAGGAGGCAAGTGGGTAGTCGGGACCTCGATAGTGGAGGGCTGTCCTGCTTCTAGTTGCTTTTGAGACCTCACTTTCAGGGTTCGAATCTCACTCAAGGGACGAATTGCAGTGGGCATGTCGAAGTTATATTACACTATACATAGCACTGGTTGTCGGCGGAAATGCTGTAAACACTGCCAAAGAGGAGAACATAGCGAAATAAGAAGGCTATGAGCACTTCCTCATTAAGTAAACAGCGAAACAGGAGAACTATGAGGATTTCATCATGAAGAACACAGCGAAACATGAGGTATGAACAATTTTTGTTGATAAATAACCTAACCCATACGTGAAAAGAAAGTAACGACCTGTCATGCTCGTCCTGAACCCATATCAAGTCAACTGAGACATACAGTGAAGAAAGATATTGCAAGTCGAGAGAGTAGGCGAGGTAGGAAGAGAAGAGGCGAGGTCTTAAAACAAAAAGTTAAACATGAAAAACAGAACTAAAGGCAGTTACCTGGATAAAAGGAAAACTAAACAAATTGAGGGATTGATGTTCGTCTTTTGGAGTCAAAATTGACCATGACTTCAATATCAGCTCGTAGATCGGTAGCTGTGCGCGCGAAGATGGCTAATAAGACCAATCCAGGCCCGGAAGGCTCGCTCACACATGGGACATATGTGGGTGGGTGCTACTGTAAAAGTGAAGGTTGCTTTAGCTTTGTGGAACAGCATGTTTCCTGTGTTTCCTTTGGGCCTCCGCAGTCATGCAGTCTATTTTCTGCTTCATGAGCCCCTGTGGTTACTTTGGTTTGTCAAGTTCGACTGTCTTGAGCAAGTGACTCCCAAGTGCTCAGTTTGATGTCTAGGTCATTGAGGGTCACTTTGAGGCAGTTCCTGAATCGTTTCTTCTGCCCCACTCCTTCCCCCCAGCTGAACGCGCGCCGACATAATTCTCCATATATCAGCTGTTTTTGCAATTGGCTGTCAGGTCTTCCAGGCATGAGCTGTTATATGATTTCCGTCTTTTTTTTTTTTTTTTTTTTGCTAATGATGAGGCCGAAGTTGTTGGAGGTTCGCGAGAAGCAGTCCATTTCGTGCTGCATCATTTGCTCTGGCATTAAGGGCACAATCATCAGCAAACAGGAAGTCTCTAACGGCAGTTTCCTTCGCCTTTGTAACAGCCCACAGGCACCTGAGGTTGAACAGACGAGAGTCGGTCCTGTATCTGACAGATATTCCATCTTGGAAATCACGCAAGGCATGGCCTAGAATGCCTACAATGCACTGCCTTGCTTCAAGCCGTTCGTCACCGGGAAGGCTTCTGACTCGTCTCCATCATCCAATACTTTCGCCATCATGTCATCATGGAACTGTCAGACAATCATGGTGAACTTGCTAGGACAGCCAAACTTGTCTATTACCTTCCACAAACCATCTCTGCTGACCATATCGAAGGCCTTGGTCAGAAAGATAAGGTCACGAAGAGATCACTATGTTGATCTTTTCATTTTTCTTGGAGTTGAAGTGCGGCAAACATCTTTTTTGCGACCGACACAGTTCGCCTCTCAGGTCTGTCTATCTTGATGTTGTCAAGCAGAGTTCGATCGTTCCAAGTGCCGAGATTGAGCACCTTCACTTTTTTTCTTGTAATTGTTCGACCTCTGTGAGGGATCCCCTCCAGCCACGGCTTGCTAGTAAGGGTGAATTAAAGCAGGCTATGTTTGAAGCACCTTTTTCTTGCCCCTTCATCCATGGAGGTAAGCAGAGCGTGTCCTAAAGAGTGCTGCTCAGACACCCAGGAGACTGCCGAACTCCGTTGCTGTTTCGGTCCAGTAGATAGCGACCCTATGTCCTAAGCCGGCTGTGTGCAGGTCTATGACTACAGATTCTAGTGAACCCACACTTGCTGCTTCACCACTCGCCCATCGCCACAGGGCTTGTGGTTGCGCGGTATGTGTTGAAGTTATGATGTGTGCTTGACTTGAATTAAAGTGAGGGAGAGTTGCGCAAATTGCCAGCCACACTCTCTTATCTCGGCATTTCTGGGTCCAGCATCAAGACGAGTGGAAACAACTGGAGATGAGTTAGGATGCAACGTGTCTCACTGTGCCATAGTTGCGTTCCAAAACGCTTTGCTGGGTCAGCCTTCTTGCACATTAAACCACTCTGGTGGTTTTCTCCAAGCAGTCCGCAGGGCCGTCTTCGCATGCATGGTAAACAAGCCCCAACTCACCGAGGGACCTGAGGCTAAGAAAAAGAATACTAGTTGAGTAAGAGGAATGGTGAACGGAATTGAATCCTGGAGAAGGAGAAAAGGCAGAAGAGGAGGCAAAGAAAGCAGATAGCAAAACAAAATAGGGAATAAAAGAGGTGGAATATAGGAAATAATGAGGATGGAGAATGTGTATTCGGTTATTAACCTCCATGTAGCCTCATGATGTAGGTCTGTCCCCCTGTGAGTTATTCCCCACTTGATCAGAAATAGGAGTCAGAGAAATGAATTAAGCCAAGCAAACGTCATTAAATGTGACTGAGGAGAAGGTAAGCAGTGGGTGAGCGTCTTTAAGGAAACGAGGCGAGAGGTTGACAATATGCGAAGTGATGTAGGCAGAGGTCTTAAGATGTCACTTGAGTTGTGAGGGTCGGAAGAGAAGGACATACGTCGTCGCTCCAGAGGGCGTCGCTCCATAAGTCACAAAGAAGGAGCTTTGTGACATATTGAGAAAAATTTGCTAGAAGCTACGTGAGTAACATGTGATGAAGCTGTTGGAGGACGATTTGTGACGTATCTTTTCAATAGTGGCAACTATCTCTTCAAGAGTGGCAATGATATAGGGCGACCTGAAGCCAGTTGGGTGGTCGTGCCCTGAGGACCCACAGTGTGTAAATCCTTCAAGAGGATGTTTTGTGTAGGTGTTCCTGATTTGGCACCTGTTCCTCACACACAAGTCAGGATTGGAAGGAGCAGATTAGTGACAGTCCAAAAGAAATTTGCTGGCGACCTGTCAGAGCGCCATATTTGGGCGTCATGGGCAAGCGTCCTCACGTCATCCTTTTGTGGTAAGAACCTGATATACTGTAGTGCATTGCTTGTTGCAGCAAGATCGTGTGCCCATCGATTTTGTAGAGCGTTTGTGAATGTAGATTAGAAAGTTTGCGGAAATAATTAGATGATATAACGAGTTTGAGGTGAGTTGGCAAGTTGAAGGCGGGATCGACATGTGTTTGTGAGGCCGGGATCAGTGGATGATTGAAGGGAGGGAGCGAAAGGGAGCACCCCACCCCCCCAGGTAGAAGGAGATTTTCGCTGTGGACGCACCCAGGCAGGGGAGGACCCCTGTATTACAGAACGGTGCACGGAATAGGACATTGTAAGGTGAAATTTGTTTTGTAAATATTATTTATGTTTTGATGGTTGTTATTATTGTATTGTAATGGAATTGCAGGTTCATGTGCGGTGGACGTTCATGTGTGGTGGACGTTCATGTGCAGTGGACGTTCATGTGCAGTGGACGTTCATGTGCGGTGGACGTTCATGTGCGGTGGACGTTCATGTTCGGTGGACGTTCATGTATGGTGCGACGTTCATGTATGGTGCGACGTTCATGTATGGTGCGACGTTCATGTATGGTGGACGTTCATGTATGGTGGACGTAGTGTGTACAGAGTTAATGTAGCACAGATACTGGGTGGACGCAATTTGTCTCTAGTTGTCACTAGTTCTACAGCGGTGTAGAGGATGCAAGAGGACATCCTTAATTTCAATACAAACTTAATTTGAGGACCCACTGATGGATGGTCCCAGTAGTGATTCCCAGGAAGATCAATCATCACAGAGGAGACTTGTTGTGTAATGAGAGTAGCTGAACTTCTCGACAAAATACAGTGGGGTTTGTGTGGACATCATTATTGAGAGATGGATGGGTTCATGTAGTATGCCTCACACAAAGCAAGGTGAGAGCGTTTATATTTTTTATGGTATTAAATAATTTACATGTAAGAAGCCTAGTCTAGCCGACAAGGTGACTAATGCAAAGCAGGCAGCTGGAGAGGATCAAGCAGCAGCCTAGCAGAGACAATTTGTTGGAGCACTGATATTATACAAGCGTGATGCTAATGTATGGAACCATTACCTGACGGTACCATGATTTATTTTTATTATTTGTTGTTTGTAATAAATGTTTGTCATACAACCCTGTCTGCCCTTGTCCTGATGAGGATTTCTAAGAGGAAAGAGATAAATAATTGGAGGGCGGACGACAGCCTACAGAAAACAAAAAGGGGGAACTAGAAGGTCACCCCAAAGACTAGGCGAGAGAGGGAAAGTCATAGTGGCTCAGGGTGTGTACTCGTGACAATGGGCCAGTTCTGAGCCAAATCCCCATTTGTATGACATTGAGCCCCTTTTCTATATTTAAGGTTATTGCCGGTGACTCTCCAGTGGGTGCTCCATTGATGTTAGTAGTAAAGGTGGTGGAGAGTAGTAACAGTTTTTTTTTTTTTTTGTACCAGCGACTCCTTGACGAGATGAAAGCCCAGGGTATAATTGTATGACACCTGAGAGAGTTAGGGGACCCCTGATAATACTCACGTATATGTGCTAGCCTATATGCACTTGCAAAGTAAGCGTTAGCTCAGGGACCCACCTTTCCGCCGTAAGGTCTATTGTAAACCTCCAGATTCTCATGTTTGCGCACCTGTGCTTGGAACTGTATATGAAGTTAACCTAAACTTTATCCCATTTTTGCTCATTACAATAGCTCACTATCTTTATACTGAAGAAGAGTTTTTTTTATACCTTTATAATCTATATCAGTCTCCAATGATGCTTTCATATATGCTTGTATGTCTTTGTGCACCAGTGGTATGTGTTTTTTATGTATGTGCTTATGTTACACGAAAACTGTCATCTTCCCATTTGAAAAATATGTTTCTCACAAAAAAACATTTTTTATCATATATCTTACGAAATAATGATTGTCTTGTTTGATCTTATTAAAGTTTCTGGAATATTTGGAATAATTATCATGGAAAATTAGAATTACTCGCTTAAATCATATAATAATAATTTGTCTCTGGTATGCAGACACGTTTATTACGCAATATTTCTGCAACTTTATTTAATTCCCGATACTATATTATTCCTACAGTGACCGTGGATGGTAGTTCCTACAGTGACCGTGGATGGTAGTACCTACGGTGACCGTGGATGGTAGTTCCTACAGTGACCGTGGATGGTAGTTCCTACAGTGACCGTGGATGGTAGTTCCTACAGTGACCGTGGATGGTAGTACCTACAGTGACCGTGGATGGTAGTACCTACAGTGACCGTGGATGGTAGTTCCTACAGTGACCGTGGATGGTAGTACCTACAGTGACCGTGGATGGTAGTACCTACAGTGACCGTGGATGGTAGTACCTACAGTGACCGTGGATGGTAGTTCCTACAGTGACCGTGGATGGTAGTACCTACAGTGACCGTGGATGGTAGTTCCTACAGTGACCGTGGATGGTAGTACCTACAGTGACCGTGGATGGTAGTTCCTACAGTGACCGTGGATGGTAGTTCCTACAGTGACCGTGGATGGTAGTACCTACGGTGACCGTGGATGGTAGTTCCTACAGTGACCGTGGATGGTAGTACCTACGGTGACCGTGGATGGTAGTACCTACAGTGACCGTGGATGGTAGTTCCTACAGTGACCGTGGATGGTAGTACCTACAGTGACCGTGGATGGTAGTTCCTACAGTGACCGTGGATGGTAGTTCCTACAGTGACCGTGGATGGTAGTACCTACAGTGACCGTGGATGGTAGTTCCTACAGTGACCGTGGATGGTAGTTCCTACAGTGACCGTGGATGGTAGTTCCTACGGTGACCGAGGATGGTAGTTCCTACAGTGACCGTGGATGGTAGTACCTACAGTGACCGTGGATGGTAGTTCCTACGGTGACCGTGGATGGTAGTACCTACAGTGACCGTGGATGGTAGTTCCTACGGTGACCGTGGATGGTAGTACCTACAGTGACCGTGGATGGTAGTTCCTACGGTGACCGTGGATGGTAGTACCTACAGTGACCGTGGATGGTAGTTCCTACGGTGACCGTGGATGGTAGTACCTACAGTGACCGTGGATGGTAGTACCTACAGTGACCGTGGATGGTAGTACCTACAGTGACCGTGGATGGTAGTACCTACAGTGACCGTGGATGGTAGTACCTACAGTGACCGTGGATGGTAGTACCTACAGTGACCGTGGATGGTAGTACCTACAGTGACCGTGGATGGTAGTACCTACAGCAACTATGAATGGTAGTGCTTGGTGTCAGGTAGTATTTGGTGGCCTGTCAAAGGCCCACAATTTTTCTTATGATTTTAGCAAGATGAATCTTACAATTCGGCATTTTTTTTTCTTTTTTCTTTAGGATTAATGGTATTCGCGATCTGTAAAATGTTATTTAATTATTAAATTAATATAAACAAAAGTAAAATTTTATTAACACAGTATAATTAAAGTATAATTAAAATCTGCTTAATATAAGTAAAAGTAAAAGATAAGTAAATTTAGGACGTAAATATAAAGTAACAATATAAGTGAAATAACTAAATGATAATGTATAATCTGTAGTTAACGAATAACTGATTACGCTTGGATGGGAACTAGCCTAATTACAGTTAAGAGTGCAACAAGTAAAATAACAATATAGAAGTTTATAAGACTTAAATATAAGATATTAACTGAAACCCACATGAACACAACTAAGTTAAATTCTATATTAAATGATAAAAGTTAAGTATTTAGTGCCCGCTGGACAAGCCTAATTACTGATGAATGATAACAAATGAATAAGGACGTGGGCCAGTCGTCAAGTAGCACAAGTAACAAACATCTTAGGCTCCTAACAAAAGGTAGACACCTGGGCCAAGCACCAGAGAGGAACACAGTAAAAGTAACGTGTTTGCAGAACCAATGATTCTCTGGAAACCTTGATAGGAATGTTAAAGATATAATGCAAAATATTACCTAATGTTCAATCCAGCCAAATGTGCTATATTTTCCCTTTAACTCACGGGATTTATTTTATATTGACCCCAAATTTATTTATTTATTTATTTATATACAAGAATGGTACATTGGGTTTGTGAGAGTACAAAACTTTGGTGTTCTTTCAATCTTGCGAGGCCACTAACACGCAGAGTGCGTTAGTGTCTATGTTAAAATTAAAATGACTAGGCACAGAGATTCTAGTAAAGTGCAGACGAGGAGTCATAATAACGGGGATGAAATATGTTGACCAAACCACACTAAAAAGTGAAGGGACGACGACGTTTCGGTCCGTCCTGGACCATTCTCAAGTCGATTCCCAATCGACTTGAGAATGGTCTAGGACGGACCGAAACGTCGTCGTTCCTTAATTTCTACTGTGTGGTTTGATCTACATTCTTGTAAAGTATTCTAAAAAAGCATCTGGGGGCATATAATTTCCTCGAAGGGCTCACTTGCTCAATTTTTTCGATGCTATGATATTCCTAAAAGTTAGAACATAATGTCATTATGAGTGAATTCGGTCATCTTGGTACCTTATCGAAAGTAAAGTTATTTTACAGTCAGTGATTAAGTTCAGTCCTGGATAGCCCTAGAATATGTTGACCGATAGTGCTGAGGTTGTAAAAATATTTTATATAAACTAATCATTCAATCAATTTATACAAGTTCTTTAAAATGTTTTCTCATCGTAAGATATTCATATTTATATTATGACTTTCTCAAGTTCTCAGTGAATTAATTACTTATGTAAACTAACCCAACTATAAATAAACTAAACAGACTTTTATCAATAAAATTTTGAATTTGAATTAGAGTAAATACCTATTAAAACAAACTCATTACTAAGAACATCTTCTAGGACCATTGAGTCATAGTCTTAACTTTGAGACAGAGAGAGAGAGAGAGAGAGAGAGAGAGAGAGAGAGAGAGAGAGAGAGAGAGAGAGAGAGAGAGAGAGAGAGAGAGAGAGAGAGAGAGAGGGCGAGAGAGAGAGAGAGAGCGGGCGAGAGAGAGGGCGGGCGAGAGAGAGGACGGGCGAGAGAGAGGGCGAGTGAGAGAGAGAGGGCGAGTGAGAGAGAGAGAGGGCGAGTGAGAGAGAGAGAGGGCGGGCGAGAGAGAGGGCGAGAGAAAGAGGGCGAGAGAGAGAGAGGGCGAGAGAGGGCGAGAGAGAGGGCGAGAGAGGGCGAGAGAGAGGGCGAGAGAGAGAGAGAGAGGCGAGAGAGAAAGAGAGGGCGAGAGAGAGAGAGAGGGCGAGAGAGAGAGGGCGAGAGTGAGAGAGAGAAAGAGGGCGAGAGAGAGAAAGAGGGCGAGAGAGAGAGAGAGGGCGAGAGAGAGGGTGAGAGAGGGCGAGAGAGAGAGAGGGCGAGAGAGAGAGAGAGAGAGAGAGAGAGAGAGAGAGGGCGAGAGAGAGAGAGAGAGGGCGAGAGAGAGAGAGAGAGGGCGAGAGAGAGAGAGAGAGAGGGCGAGAGAGAGAGGGCGAGAGAGAGAGGGCGAGAGAGAGAGGGCGAGAGAGAGGGCGAGAGAGAGGGCGAGAGAGAGAGAGAGAGAGAGAGAGAGAGAGAGAGAGAGAGAGAGAGAGAGAGAGAGAGAGAGAGAGGGGCGAGAGAGAGAGAGAGAGAGAGAGAGAGAGAGAGAGAGAGAGAGAGAGAGAGAGAGAGAGAGAGAGAGAGAGAGAGAGAGAGAGAGAGAGAGAGAGGGGCGAGAGAGAGAGAGAGAGAGAGAGAGAGAGAGAGAGAGAGAGAGAGAGAGAGAGAGAGAGAGAGAGAGAGAGAGAGGCGAGAGAGAGAGAGAGGGGCGAGAGAGAGAGAGAGAGAGAGAGAGAGAGAGAGAGAGAGAGAGAGAGAGAGAGAGAGAGAGAGAGAGAGAGAGAGAGAGAGAGGACTCAAAAGCACCACCTGTGTAAATCTATCTCAAAGGAGTGGTGGTGGAAGGGGGGTCTCGAAACGACCGTGCCATTGTCTTCGTGTGTGTAATATATCCCAAAGGGTAGGATAGGTAGGGAAGAGAGAATGGGAAGGCGGAGAAGGAAGAGTGGGAGGAATGGGGAGGCAGGAGCGCTGGAGGGTGAGGGAGAAGCATCTAGCACTTCACTTCCTCGTAAATTCCTCTCACAAGAGCCAATGATGCTAGTATCAGAAAATATACAGATATATGGATAAATATTAACATATTTTAAAATATTTTCCGGGAATGAAACGGTTTCGAATGAGAGAGAGATCTAGAGAGAGAGAAAGATAGACACACACGCACAGATGGAGAGGGGCAGGAGAAACACGAGATTCTATTCTAGATTGTTTATATGTTGAACTTCGATTTCGGTGTGAGGGACTGTGATGGCGGGCACTTGCGGAGGTCATATAGTGAGGGAGATGACAGTCCTCCTCCCTCCCTCAACAGTCTCCTCCTCCTCTCTTACCATCCTCCAACTGTACCAACCGAGTGAGGGTAATGATGCCTCCAACACCATCTTCCACCACCACCAAGTTAGGGAAACGACAGCCTCTCTCCCTCACTCCTCTATCACCACCCACCTACCAAGGGAGACACCCTTCTTTCCCTTATGTGTAACTCTATAAGGTCTTGGTTACAGGTTTTCCTCCTCGCAATATTTTTTATATATATACTGGATGGGGTACTCGGCTGTGCCCGGGTGTGTCTACCCCTTCCTCTCTCTCTCTTCCCCTTTCTCTCAGTCTCCCATCCCTACCCTTTTCCTCCCACTTCCACCCTCTTCACTGTTCTCTTCCCTCTTTCCCACTCTCTCCACGCTTCTCCTCCCTCTCCCCTAACATTACACCTCTCTCCCTCTCCTCCTGTCTCCCCACCTTTCCTTAACCCCACCCTCTCTCTTTCTCGCTCTCTTTCTCTTTCTCCTTTTTCTCTCTCCCTAAGAAATTTTAATTTGTAAGAACTCTGTAAACTGAATTCAGGTAACCCGAATAAACCCGTGTCCTTCGCTTTCTAGTAAACGAGAGGAGTAAGCAGGTAAATCATAAAAATGCATAGGTGAACGACGGGAATGTACGGGTAAACAGTGAGATTTCGTGGATAAACAGTAAGGAAAAAAGGTACTCTTTGCAAAACATATGTCAAGGTTATCTGACTTGACAAAAGTGAGGGAGGAGACACGAAAAATGATAAAGAGGTATGTAAGGAACGTAACAAAAGCTTTCAGGAAGTATTCAAGCTGGAGCCAGATTTGTCACTAGAGCTTAAGAGCCCAAACTGAACGGATACTCCATAGGAAAGCCTCACTGAAATAACAGTGACACCAGAAGTAAAGAAGCAACTACAGGAACTTGAGGTAACAAAAGTCGTGGGGAAAGACAAAATATCGCCATAGATACTAAAAGAGGCATCTAAAGCATTGTGCAGCCCATTTGCCATAATATTTAATTTCTCTCTAGAAACGGGATAACTTTCTGAAAACTGGAAAATGGGTAATGTGGCACCAATCTATGAAAAAAGGGCGAAGACAAAAACGTTAAATTACAGACCTATATCACTATCACGTATCCTCCTGCAAGCTGCTAGAGAGACTGATCTGAAGCAAGCTAGTAGAACATTTAGAATAGATCCAGTTTGTCTCAAGGCACCAAGGCATGGTTTTAGTAAAGGAAAATCTTGCTTGATAAACTTGCTGGAGTTCTATAGCAAGGTATCATAAATCAAACGAGAGAGAGGGGCAGACTGCATATTCCTTGCCTGTTTTAGGGCCCATCCTGTTTCTAATATATGTCAATGACCTGACAGGAAATTGGCTACTTCATATCAATGTTTGCAGATGATGCAAAACTAATCAAAAGAGTCAGGTTAGGGTTAGCTTGTGATGCACTGCAAAAGGATTTAGACACTCCACAGAAGTGATCTGAAAAATGGCTGCTAGAATTTAACAGAGTCGAATGCAAAATTATGAGGAGTGGAACAGAAATGAGAAGTCCAGAAGAGCAACATAGGATGAAGGAAAGACAAATTCTTCAACCAGAAAATAAGTAAGACCTAAATGTGGACATAACCCAAAATCTGATGTCAGAAGTCCACATTAGCAGAATATCAACAGCTGCACATGGCATTCTGGCCAACATGCATGTATTCTTCAGAAACTTGGACAAAGGAGCTTTCCCGTCCCTATATACAGGGAGGGAGAGACATCTTACGATGCGTTAATATCGCTGTGTTCATATTACCTTCATAGTTATTAATATTCACCCAAAATTATTATAATGCAAGCCTATCTAGGGAGAAATGGGGTGAATCAATACTATGTTAACGGTATAATCAGTCTACTTATTGGACTCGACATAACAAAATACTATAATATATCCAGAGTAAAGGGCACGACACAATTACAAAATAGTCTAATCAGTCCAGATTTAAGGACAGCAAAAGCAATTAAACAGTATGAGTAAATCTCCTAAGGTAATGACTAAGATACTCCAATAATTATATTCGAGTAATTATATACTCGCTCTGTTATATATATATATATATATATATATATATATATATATATATATATATATATATATATATATATATATATATATATATATATATATATATATATATATATATATATGTGTGTGTGTGTGTGTGTGTGTGTGTGTGTCTCATTGAATATGACTGCATATTCTGTGTTTACTATCTTCTGATTTAGGGCTTCTATCCCTCTATTATTCTTGCATCAGGGTTTAGTTGACAGAGGAGTTCTCCAAAACTCATGTTCGTTTTTCAAGGTGAAGAAAAACGTGAATTACTGTAGAATGTATTACACTTATTACTTATATAATTGCACAACGTTTCGAACCTACATGGCTCATTCTCAAGTGATAAGAAATTACAGATCTCGTTAGATTTATACCAGTACGGGGTCAGGTGAGAAAACAAGTAGAATAAAGGAAAAGGCAAGGGGACAAACAGGTGATAAATAGGGGATAATAGGAGATGAAGCACATACAAAGATTAATCGGGTGTAATAGGCCTATTATGTTGAGCAGTGTCTTCTGTGTTGGCATCATTATGTTCCAGTCTTGTTCTTACTCTCATGGTGGGTAGAGCAAATAGTTCCGTGATGTGGGTATTCATGGTAGGTTGTTCTATTCTTAAGTGGATTGCTTCAAAAATTTGTAATCTTCTTACATTTTGGGTTTTGTCTATTATACAAGTGTTTTTATTCAGTATTTCTCTTGTTAGGGCGATGTCATGGGCTTGTCTCATGTGATTCCTGGGGGCACCGGATTGAAGATGACAGGTCAAACGCCTCGTCAGCTTGGTCGACGTCATACCTATGTACTTAGATTGAAGGTCACATCCTTCGTGGGGGCAAGTGTATATGTATACAACGCTTGACTGCTGTAAAGGGTTCTCCGTCGGATTCGCATTCAAGATAGACAGAGACAACAGGATGACCTGGACAAACTGGAGGAATGGTCTAGAAAATGGCTGCTAAAGTTCAACTCAGGAAAGTGTAAGGTAATGAAATTAGGCGAAGGGAGCAGGAGGCTGAGCACAAGGTATCATCTGGGAGGTGAAATCCTGCAAAAGTCAAATAGAAAGAAAGATCTGGGGGTTGATATCACACCGAACCTGTCCCCAGAGGCCCACATCAAAAGAATATCATTAGCGGCATATGCGAGACTGGCCAAAATATGAACTGCCTTTAGAAACTTGTGTAAGGAATCGTTCAGGACCCTGTATACCACTTAAGTAAGACCAATCCTGGAGTATGCAGCTCCAGCCTGGAGTCCATACCTAGTTAAACACAAGACAAAGTTAGAGAAGATCCAGCGGTATGCCACCAGGCTCGTCCCGGAACTGAGAGGGATGAGTTACGAGGAAGGCTAAAGGAGCTGAACCTCACATCCCTGGAAAACAGAAGAGTAATGGGAGACATGATAACCACCTACAAAATTCTCAGGGGAATTGACAGGGTGGACAAAGACAAACTCTTCAGCACGGGAGGGACACGAACAAGGGGACACAGGTGGAAACTGAGTACCCACATGAGCCACAGAGACGTTAGAAGGAACTTTTTCAGTGTCAGAGTAGTTAACGGATGGAATGCATTAGGCAGTGATGTGGTGGAGGCTGACTCCATACACAGTTTTAAATGTAGATATGATAGAGCCCAGTAGGCTCAGGAACCTGTACACCAGTTGATTGACAGTTGAGAGGCGGGACCAAAGAGCCAAAGCTCAACCCCCGCAAGCACAAATAGGCGAGTACAAATAGGTGAGTACACACACACACAGTCAGTTCAGTGACAAAAGCGCAGAGGCATGCCACTAGGATAGTTCCAGAACTAAGAGGCATGAGTTACGAGGAAAGGCTGCGTGACATGCACCTCACGACACTAGAAGATAGAAGAGTAAGGGGAGACATGATCATTACCTACAAAATTCTCAGAGGAATTGACAGGGTAGATAAGGATAAATTGTTCAACATGGGTGGTATGTGAACAAGGGGACACATGTGGAAACTGAGTACCCAAATGAGCCACAGGGACGTTAGAAAGAACTTTTTTAGTGTCAGAGTAGTTAACAGATGGAATGCATTAGGCAGTGATGTGGTGGAGGCTGACTCCATACACAGTTTCAAATGTAGATATGATAGAGCCCAGTTGGCTCATAAATCTGTACACCGGTTGAGTGACAGATGAGAGGCGGGACCAAAGATCCAGAGCTCAACCCCCGCTAGCACAACTAGGTGAGAACTACTAGGCGAGTACAGTATATGTATTTATAGCTTTAGATGCAGTACCGTACAGGAGACTGCTATTCAAACTTGAGAAGCAGGCGGGAGTAAGCGGAAAGACCCCTAGCATGGGTAAGGAATTATTTAACATGCAAGAGCCAGAGAGTAACAGTCAGGGAGCGAGAGGTCAGATTGGCAAACGGTAACGAGTGGAATACCTCAAGGACTGGTGCTGGGACTAGTTCTATTTATAATATACGTGAACGAGTCTAGTCCTGTATGTCGATATTCGCGGATGACGTGAAATTAATGAAACTAGTTGTGACAGAAGAGGTTTGTAGGATCCTCCAAGAGGACTTCAACAAGCTGCAGTGGTGGTCAGAGAAGTGGTAACAGGAATTCAACATGAGCAAATGTAAAGTTATGGAAATAAGATTAGGTGAGAGGAGACCAAATGGAGAGTACCTACCTATGACGATTCGATAGAGAGACCTAGGAGTGGACGTAACACCTAATCTAACTTCTGGGGCACATATAAATCAGATAACAGCAGCAGCGTACTCTACACAAGCAAAAGTTAGAGCAGCATTGAAAAGTCTAAGTAAGGAGGCATTGAGAACGCTTTACACTGTCTTCGTGAAATCAGTCTTAGAGTATGCCGCCCCATCATGGAGTCCCCACCTGAAGAAACACACAAGGAAACTGGAAAAGATTCAGAAATTTGCGACGAGGCTTGTCCCAGAGTTGTGAGGGGGGGTGGGATATGAAGAGCGACTGAAGGAACTGAACCTGGCGACGCTAGAAAAAAAGAGGGAGCGCGGATATATGATGGCATCATATAAAATACTTAAGGGGATTGACAGAATGGAAATAGACGAAATGTTCACACTGAATACCAACAAAACAAGGAGACATGGGTGGAAGCTGGAAACTCGGATGAGTCACAGAGATGTTATAAAGTTTTCTTTTAGCGTGAGAACACTGGGGAAATGGAATAAACTAAAGCACATTGTGGAAGCAAACACTATTCAAATCTTTAAAACTAGGTATGATAGGGAAGTAGGACAGGAGTCCTTGCTTTAAACAACCGACGGCTAGAAAGGCGGGATCCAAGAGCCAATGCTCGATCCTGCAGGCACAAATAGGCGAGTACACACGCATACTGGCAAGTAAACAACAGCTAAAAACAATCTTGCTCATCCCTTTAACAGATTGGCGAGGCTTTTTCTCTCAAAAACTTTCGCACAAGACACTGACATATTGGAGGAAAGCTGAGAGCGGGCACGTCTTACCTCTGGCAGCGGGCACGTCTTACCTCTGGCAGCGGGCACGTCTTACCTCTGGCAGCGGGCACGTCTAACCACTAACAGCGGGCACGTCTAACCACTAACAGCGGGCACGTCTAACCACTAACAGCGGACACAGTACCGTGTGTGTGCATGTATGCTGGAAGAAGGCACTCATTCAAAATGCCACGTGTTGCATACGCAAGGGGGATCATTCCAGAGTGATACACATAGCATACTCAGGCACAAGGGAATCATTCAAGAGTGATACATGTAGCTTCCGATGGAATGAGGCAATCATTACAAAGCCAACGATGACAACACGTAGACAGAGGAGCAGGTTAACACTGACGCTGCTAGTGTTTAACAAGCGAGTTTAACAAGAGGGACATCAGAGAGGCGACACTTACAGCTGT
This sequence comes from Procambarus clarkii, assembly GCF_040958095.1. Classification (NCBI taxonomy): domain Eukaryota; kingdom Metazoa; phylum Arthropoda; class Malacostraca; order Decapoda; family Cambaridae; genus Procambarus; species Procambarus clarkii. The sequence continues at coordinate 18,754,930 of NC_091180.1, read as the reverse complement.
ACTGCAGACAATATAAAGTGACATTCAGTGTACTTACTTAGGCTTGTGGAAGCAAAGGCTCCCACCAAAAGTCAACAATGTCATCAACATTCGGAATATTCTGGTAAGTATAAGGAGCAGCAATTGCCTTCTCGGAAGGTTCAAGTTCAAACACGGAGATGGCGAGGACAATGGAAAGATTTGGGCCGTAATAACATACAAGTTGGAGAGGGGAATAGTAATAGGAGGATACAAGATGGAGAGACACAGAAAGAGAATAATTTAGGATAAAGAAATGATTAAAACGTGTCCTTTAATTTTTGGTTTTGTGCCTCGTTGTGTGTAGTGAGATAGTGTTGAACGAACAAGTGAGGTCACAAGTGTTACTTAAATATGTACACAAATGAGTAGAGAAACATACTTTAAAGATTAAAACGCTTGAAGGCAAATACACCAATATACACTTCAACAAAGGTTGCCATCTGCTACTCGAGTAGCTCAGAATATAAAGCCTTTTAAAGTGTGTTTATAGTTCGTCTTTAAGTGCAAAAAGCTCAGAGGCAGGATTGATGGACACGGGTTGGATCATTATTCGTCTGGGCTCCTTTCCCTTCCACAGACATTTCCTGACCACGACTCTAACTGATGTAAGTCAAACTTGCAGACTTCAACTGTTGGAATCATATATTGTACGGCACAGCAGGTGTTACGATGCAGCAGGTGTTGCTATGCAACAGGTGTTGCTATGCAACAGGTGTTGCCATGCAACAGGTGTTGCCACGCTGCGATGCAGCAGGGGTTCTAGCGTCGTTACTATGCTGCAGGTGTTGTGGTGGGCTTACACAGGTTTTCTGTGTCACGACACTACATATATTGTGACGTCACTATGCACGAGGTGTTGGAGAGATGCCATACACTCCTCACTAGGCAAGACGCACCATCATCTCCAAGTGTTATAGTCTCTCCAGCCAGCCCCATATATCACCATCTTCTCTATAACGACAGCCCCATATATCACCATCTTCTCTAAAACGGTACACCCCCTCAAACTCTTCTCCCCCCCCCCCCACTCTTTACATTCTCCCTTTACCATATTCCTATCGAGAAGTAATTTATATAGGCTAAAATTACAATCTGTTCTACATCCCTAAATCTATCTAATGTATTCTCTGCAGCCTCGTTACTACTCCTTTATCATTCAAATCTTCTCCACCATCTCTCCCAAAACACCACCAAAGACACACTTGACCTGACCAACACCTGACCAAAGAGCCAAAGCTCAACCCTCGGAAGCACAACTAGGTGAGTACTTACACAACAAGGCTCCCAAACATTCATGTTAGCCACACATGACCACCCACACACACTTATCGCTCACATAAGACCCACCTTATGCCCTTATCACCCACTTAAGACCTACCATACAACTATTAGCAACACAGCACATCTCACAAACACAGGCGGTGGAGCTCCTCTAAAACAAATCCATCTTAATAAAGTGACAACCATCATGCATCTGCTGATGAAGGCGTCGACGGGCGCTGATTGATTACTTGTGCGGGTTATGACGCACCCGACAAGTCTGCACCATCACTACACTCCTCTTCCGGGCTCCTGTTGGGTGGCAATATATGCTCGGGTTAGGCTCCTTCATGCTCTTACCCTCCTCAGAGACACATTCGTCAGTTTTACAATCTGTGCATTTATTATCAGTATTGTAAACATAATGCTGTGATTATGTTGTTTGTTTGCTGGGAGTCTAGGTTCAGAGAGGGAAGGGGTGGGGGAGAGGAGAGAGTGGGGGGGGGGGAGACGTCAAGGAGAAAAAGTGGAAGGGGAGAAGGGAAGAAAAGAGAGGGAGTGGAATAGGGGAGAAGAGGGGGTGACATAAGAGAGGAAGAAGGTGAAATAAGGGAGGAAGAGGGGGAAAGGGGGAGAGAAATAAATGAGGAGGGAGAGAGTGTTAGGCAGACTCGAGCACCGTCGTGTACCCAATTTAGTTGTTATACAGAAGGACTTCAAGAAGATAATACCCTATTGGAAGGACTCTTAACTCGAGCACTCCTGGACGACCTGGTGACACAGGCTCAACCCATTCTCTTAAGTCTGGCCTACCACGTTTAGGCAAGATTTCCTGGATTTCTTATGTCGTTTAAACTTTGACATAATAGCAGTAAATTGGAAAACGTTTTGCTTACTTTTCTGAACCATATTAAGTTCGAAGAAATGGTTCGAGACGAGGTTAATTCACTTACTGTTAACAGAGCTGTAAATCATCCTAGCCAAATGACTTTACATAACCTAACCTAAGCCTGTGAACACGTAGCAGATAATTAAATAATGTAATTTAAAATAGGTCTATCAATGCACAAAACCTTTCATTCTTTTACATCGAAAAGCAAACCCACTCAATCCCTGCTTAATATGTCGACTTTATTAGCGGAGAGTAAATTCACGATTATTATTGTAATACCTGCATATTAAGTGGAACACGTTGACAGGATTACTTACTCATATAGTAAGTCATATATGTACCTGACGTCCCTAATGGTATAAAACCAACACGCCCAGTACAGTCGCATCACTTGAGAAATATATTATTATTATTATAATATATATATATATATATATATATATATATATATATATATATATATATATATATATATATATATATATATATATATATGTCGTACCTAGTAGCCAGAACTCACTTCTCAGCCTACTATTCAAGGCCCGATTTGCCTAATAAGCCAAGTTTTCCTGAATTAATATATTTACTATAATTTTTTTCTTATGAAATGATAAAGCAACCCTTTTCTCTATGTATGAGGTCAATTTTTTTTTATTGGAGTTAAAATTAACGTAGATATATGACCGAACCTAACCAACCCTACCTAACCTAACCTAACCTATATTTATAGGTAAGGTTAGGTTAGGTAGCCAAAAAAAGCTAGGTTAGGTTAGGTAGGTTAGGTAGACGAAAAAACATTAATTCATGAAAACTTGGCTTATTAGGCAAATCGGGCCTTGAATAGTAGGCTGAGAAGGGCGTTCTGGCTATTAGGTACGACATATATATATATATATATATATATATATATATATATATATATATATATATTATATATATTATATATATATTTAGAGGGGCTTATATATATTATATATATATATAAAATCATTCCTTCCTCCCTCTGCCTTTTCCAACCATCTTCGTTCTTTCCGATGTTACTTATATCCTATTGCCTCCAGTCAGTCTCGGTTTCACCCTCAGTCACTGTCCAGTCTAACAAATGTTTCTCCCTGTGATTCCACTACTCAAGGAGTTCTCGCTTAATCACCGTGACGGAGGAACACGCCCCAGCTCCACCTTTTGCGTGAGAACACTGTAAAGACAAGATCTTCCAGTATGGTGAGAGCAGATGGATGTTGGTCTGGGGCTTCTCTCTAAACAACTTCCTCCAAGTTCGCCTGTGTCGGGAGTTGTCTGTTTGCTTGGCTCAGATTTATCTTCCTTGCTCTCTCAACTACTTATTACCTTCCTCTCTCTTCATCCATGTGTTCATTTCAGTGAGTTCATGCGTTCCTCATGCACGTGTACCTGGGTGGAGTTCTGAGACTTCTACTCCCCAAGCCTGGCCCGAGGCCAGGCTTGACTTGTGAGAGCTTGGTCCAACAGGCTGTTGCTTGGAGCAACCCGCACATATCTACCACAGCCCGGTTGGTCCGACACTCCTTGAAAAACATTATCTAGTTTTCTCTTGAAGGTGTTCACGGTTATTTTGTCAATATTTCTTATACTCGCTAGGAGGATGTTGAACAACAGTCGACTTCTGATGTTTACACAATTTTCTCTGATTGTGCCTATGGCACCTCTGCTCTTCACTGGTTCTATTCTGTATTTTCTTCCATATCGTTTACTCCAGTATGTTGTTATTTTACTGTGTAGTTTTGGGACCTGGTCCTCCAGTATTTTCCATGTGTATATTATTTGGTATCTCTCTCGTCTCCTTTCTAGGGAGCACATTTGGAGAGCTTTGAGACGATCCCAATAATTTAGGTGCTTTATCGTGTCCATGTATGTATATGTTCTGTGTATTCCCTCTATTTCAGCAACCTTTCCCGTTCCGAAGGGAGAAATGAGAATCGAGCAGTACTCAAGACGAGATAGCACAAGTGATTTGAATAGTACAACCATTGTGATGGGATCCATGGATCTGAAGTTTTTCGTAATCCATCCAATCATTTTTCTGGCTGACATAATATTTGCTTGGTTATGCTCCCTAAACGTTAGGTCGTCAGACATCATTATGCCCAGTTCTTTTACATGCTGCTTTCGAACTATGGCCACATTTGATTGTGTTTTGTACCCTGTACTTTGTTTAAGGTCCTCATTTTTACCGTACCTGTTGTTACGGTGCCCTCTCCTATTTCTCCCCTGTTCCAGCATGAAGAGTCATATCTCCACACTTTGCAGGTTCCCCGAGACGCAGGGATGCAGGTTCCCCGAGACGCAGGGATGCAGGTTCCCTGAGACGCAGGGATGCAGGTTCCCTGAGACGCAGGGATGCAGGTTCCCTGAGACGCAGGGATGCAGGTTCCCCGAGACGCAGGGATGCAGGTTCCCTGAGACGCAGGGGTGCAGGTTCCCCGAGACGCAGGGATGCAGGTTCCCCGAGACGCAGGGATGCAGGTTCCCTGAGACGCAGGGATGCAGGTTCCCCGAGACGCAGGGATGCAGGTTCCCTGAGACGCAGGGATGCAGGTTCCCTGAGACGCAGGGATGCAGGTTCCCTGAGACGCAGGGATGCAGGTTCCCCGAGACGCAGGGATGCAGGTTCCCTGAGACGCAGGGATGCAGGTTCCCCGAGACGCAGGGATGCAGGTTCCCCGAGACGCAGGGATGCAGGTTCCCTGAGACGCAGGGATGCAGGTTCCCCGAGACGCAGGGATGCAGGTTCCCTGAGACGCAGGGATGCAGGTTCCCTGAGACGCAGGGATGCAGGTTCCCTGAGACGCAGGGATGCAGGTTCCCCGAGACGCAGGGATGCAGGTTCCCTGAGACGCAGGGATGCAGGTTCCCCGAGACGCAGGGATGCAGGTTCCCCGAGACGCAGGGATGCAGGTTCCCTGAGACGCAGGGATGCAGGTTCCCCGAGACGCAGGGATGCAGGTTCCCTGAGACGCAGGGATGCAGGTTCCCTGAGACGCAGGGAATAGTTTGATATAGGAGGCAGCTGGAAAGAGTACGCATTTGGGGAGAAATTGCCATTTCTAAGTTTTACAGGTAAGGGTCTTACGCCCCTAGTACATACAAAATGGCACACAAAACGAAGTTAGAGAAGATTCAGAGGTATGCCCCCAGACTAGTCCCATAACTGAGCGGTATGAGTTACGAGGAAAGACTACAGGAACAAAACCTCACGTCCCTGGAAGACAGAAGAGTTAGGGCAGACATGATCACCACCTACAAAATTCTCAGAAGAATTTATAAAGTGGACAAAGGTAAACTATTTAGCATGGGTGGAACACGAACACGGGAACACAGGTAGAAACTTAGTACTCAAATGAGCCATAGAGACATTAGAAACAAAAACATTCAGTGTAAGGGTAGTTAAATGGAATGCATTAGGCAGTGATGTGGTGGAGGCTGACTCCATACACAGTTTCAAGTGTAGATATGATAGAGCCCAGTAGGCTCAGGAACCTGTACACCAGTTGATTGACAGTTGAGAGGCGGGACCAAAGAGCAGAAGCTAAACCCCCGCAAGCACAACTAGGTGAGTACACAACAGCAGCAACAAAAGACACAACAGAGCCTACTGGGCTCTCTCTCTCTCCTTCTCCCTCTCTCTCCTTCTCCCTCCCTCTCCTTCTCCCTCCCTCTCCTTCTCCCTCCCTAACGCTCCTGCCCTCCCTCTCTTTCTCGCCACCTTCCCCTGCCCTTCCCAACGTAATCATTTTCGAGTTCGCTGATATGAAAATCCCCTCAAAACACGCACCCTATTCACCATTAATGACTCTTTCCCCGAACTCAGTCAAATTTATTTCCTATTTTTTCCCCATGAAAGCTGAGGCTACAAAAACGTCAATAGAACAATAATAATCATAAAAACAGAGAAGGGAGAAATTTTGTTGTCCCGGTGTACCGGTGACGGAGGAAGGTGTAGCGGTGACGGAGGAAGGTGTAGCGGTGACGGAGGAAGGTGTAGCGGTGACGGAGGAAGGTGTAGCGGTGACGGAGGAAGGTGTAGCGGTGACGGAGGAAGACCCAAGGTAAGAACCGCCCGTATCCGCTCCCCTCTCTCTCTCACACTCTCACACACCCTCTCTCTCTCACACTCTCACACACCCTCACTCTCTCACATCCTCACTCTCTCACATCCTCACACCCTCACTCTCTCACACTCAAAGTTTATGTCAACGTCAAGGGAAGGGAACTATCAGGAGAAAGCACCAAACCATTACGACTATATGCCACCGGGAAGGGATCAGGATAACGATTTGGGATGGTAAAGGGGGGGGGAGGGAGGGGAGTGAAAGAATGGTGCCCAACCACTTGGATGGTCGGGGACCTGCATGAAACGAGACCATCGCTCTACCGTCCAGCCCAAGTGGTTCGACATCAAGAAACGAAGCAAAAAAAATGCTGGAACAATTTTGTAGAAAATCAACCAAGGGTTGTGCGAGACAATTTGTATATATATATATATATATATATATATATATATATATATATATATATATATATATATATATATAAATAATATATATATATAAATAATAGTGAAGGACCTGGTGACTCTAGTGGGAGCCCTGAGGACAGAGTTGGACTCTCTGCGGGAGGAGGTGCGTCAGCTTAAAAAACAACGAGAAGTAACGAAGGAGGAGACCAGCAGTAAAGGGACCTCGTCTTGGAGAGTTGCGAAAGACAGGGGCCTTAAGAAGACTTTGATAAAGCCGCCTTCAAACGCCATAGCAACTTCAAATTCATTTGACGTTTTGGAGGACGAGTGCTGTGGAGAGACTGTGGATCGCGCAAAAGGGAAAGCAACGAAGAGAAAGGAAGCGCAGGCCCCTCAGAAAGTAAAGGAAGTACCTAAGCAAACATTAGTTGTGGGAGATTCCCAGATAAGGTATTTGGATAGAACGTTTTGTGCTAGAGATAGGGGGAACAGGTTAAGGGTTTGCTATCCCGGAGCTGGCATTGGTGATATTATAAACAACATGAATGATATTATGGCTGGTAATGGGAACAATCCCATTATTTGCATTAGCGTGGGAGGAAATGATGTTGGTCGAGTCAGGAGTGAGGAACTGATTCAGAGGTATAAAACAGCCATAGAGTTAGTTAGGAGCAAGGGAGGAATCCCGATCATATGTGGCATTCTTCCAAGAAAGGGAGTGGGAAATGAATGGATATCGAGGGCACTTGGTGTCAATTGCCGGCTGGAAAGATATTGCAAATCAAATGCAATATCTTTCATAGACAACTGGGAACACTTCTATGGAAGAAATGAAATGTATGCTCGTGATGGGGTGCATCTATCGAGAGCTGGGGTTGTTGCTGTTGCGTACTCGCTAGAAGAAGTGGTTAGAGGTGTTTGTTTGGGTTTAAACTGTTAGTAGATAGAGGTATGGGAATTGATTTGGAGGAAGGAGGTAATAAAAGTATGTGTTTGTGGGAGAAAGGAATTGGCAAAACGATCAGGGAAAGAGAAGGTCCGCAAAATAACAATTCACTTAGGGTATATTACACTAACAGTAGAAGTCTAAGAAATAAAATTAACGAATTAAATGCTCTTGTCTGCACAGAAAAAATAGATATTATTGCACTTACCGAAACGTGGATGAATGTAGAAAATAGAGAACTATTAGCTGAATATCAAATATATGGATTTAAACTATTTCACACAGATAGATATATTAGACGAGGAGGTGGAGTAGCCATATATGTTAGGGATAATTTGAAATGTAGTCTCAAAGAGGGAATCAAAACAGAGCCACACACAGAAACTATTTGGATTGAATTAAACGAAAAAGCTAATAATATTATAATAGGAGTAATATATAGGCCACCAAATTTAGACAGAATGGAAGCAAAGCATCTATGGGATGAAATATCTAGAGCATCTAGATCTAACAGTATTTATGTCATGGGTGACTTTAATTTTAGCGGAATAAACTGGTTGAACAAAACAGGGAATAGTGAAGCAGAAGATTTTCTAGAATTAATTGACGATTGCTTTCTTACGCAACACATTAAGGAACCAACACGGGAAAATAATATTTTAGATTTAGTGTTAACTAACAGGGAAACGCAAATTAATGACATCGAAATTGGTTGACCCTGTACAGTGAGTTGGATGTTGGGCTTCGCTATTTTTATGGGCATGGCCTTTGACTTTGAGGGGTTGAGTTTGATCCCAATCTGTTTTGCCTCTTTACTGATGCAGTCTAAGCATTTGGGTGCAAGGCGCGCCGCATCCTCTGTTGTTTATAATATATATAAATGATTTAGATTCAGGTTTGAGTAGCAACATTTGCAAATTTGCCGATGATACGAAAATCGGTAGGGAAATTAATTCGGAGGAGGACTCACTATCACTTCAAGTTGATCTAGATAGGGTTTTGAAATGGTCAAAGGATTGGCAGATGCAGTTTAATGCTGATAAATGTAAAGTTCTGAGGTTAGGTAATGATGATAGAGTTACAAGATACGAGCTAGATGGTGTTGTGATTGCGAAGTCGGATTGCGAAAGGGATCTGGGAGTTATGATTAGTAAGAATTTAAAACAAAAGGATCAATGCATAAATGTTCGTAATAAGGCAAATCGGACACTTGGATTTATTAATCGCAGCGTTAGTAACAAGACACCTGGTGTGGTTCTCAAGCTATATCTTGCTCTAGTTAGGCCCCATTTAGATTATGCAGTTCAGTTTTGGTCGCCATATTATAGAATGGATATAAATTCACTTGAACGTGTCCAGCGTAGGATGACTAAGTTAATTCCCCAAATTAGAAATCTTTCATATGAAGAAAGATTAACAAAGCTTAAGTTGCATTCACTGGAAAGGCGAAGAGTTAGGGGTGACATGATAGAGGTTTACAAGTGGATGAATGGACATAACCGGGGGGATATTAATAGGGTATTAAAAGTATCAACACAGGACAGAACACGAAACAATGGATATAAATTGGATAAGTTTAGATTTAGGAAAGACTTGGGTAAATACTGGTTCAGTAACAGGGTTGTTGATTTGTGGAACCAATTGCCGCGTAACATTGTGGAGGTGGGGTCCCTCGATTGTTTCAAGCACGGGTTGGACAAGTATATGAGTGGGATTGGGTGGTTATAGAATAGGAGCTGCCTCGTATGGGCCAATAGGCCTTCTGCAGTTACCTTTGTTCTTATGTTCTTATGTTCTTATGAAATAGGGAGTGAGCTAGGGAGCAGTGATCACAAAGAAATCAGATTTAGCATAGAATGGAATAGACCAGTAGGAGAAAATTCTGTTAAAGTGCCAGATTTTCGAAAAGCTGATTTTAATAGCCTAAGAAATTTTTTGGGTCAAATTGATTGGAAAGGCTTGGGTATGGGGTGTGGGCCTGTCTTGGAGCGAGACATGAACCCAGCGATAGGTGACTTAAATGGGGATTTCGATGTGGATTCAATATATAACTTATTTAAGAATATTCTAAACAAAGCACAGGAACGTAGTATACCATACAAACTGAATAGATCGTATACTAATGACCCAAAGTGGATAACAAAGAATTTGAAGAACCTTATAGGTAAAAAGAGAGCTTGGTACAAAAGGATTAAAAATGGGGAGATCACTTTAGAACAGGAATTCGTACAACTGGTTAGAAATGTTAAAAAAGAGATAAGGAAAGCAAAAAGAAACTATGAAGTTCGCATAGCAGGGCAAGCAAAGACAAATCCTAAAGGGTTTTTTCAGTTATATCGTACTAAGACTAGGGAAAGGATAGGTCCATTAAAAACTGAGACAGGTCAAATAACAGATAGTGATGAAGAGATGAGTAGTATTTTTAATAAATATTTTGTATCTGTATTTACTAAAGAGGAACTTAACAATATGCCTTCAGCCGAACAAGTCTATGTGGGTGGGGACGAGGACAGGTTGACGAGTTTAGCAGTTACCAGGGAGGATGTTCTTAAACAAATAGTAAAACTCAAACCAAACAAATCCCCAGGGCCGGATGAAGTGTTTGCTAGGGTGCTTAAAGAATGCAAAGAGGAGCTTTGTGACCCACTGTCAACCATATTTAATAAATCAATAGAGTCAGGCAGAGTGCCAGAGTTTTGGAAAGTTGCTAATGTGATACCAGTTTTTAAGAAAGGAGATAGATCACTTGCGTCTAACTATCGACCAATTAGCCTAACGTCTATTGTGGGAAAGTTACTCGAATCTATAATAGCAAATAAAATTCGTCTTCATCTTGAAAAACATAAATTAATAATTGAGTCGCAACATGGTTTTATAAATGGCCGTTCATGTTTAACAAATTTGTTATCTTTTTATTCTAGCATTGTTGAGGCAGTTGATAGTGGTAAGGATTGCGATGTTGTATACCTTGACTTTAGCAAAGCTTTTGATACAGTGCCACATGAAAGACTGATTAAAAAAATAGAGTCTCATGGTATTGGGGGTGCTATATTAAGCTGGATTAGGGCATGGCTATACCAAAGGAAACAGAGAGTTAGTATAAATGGAATCAAGTCAGAGTGGGAAAATGTTGTAAGTGGAGTGCCTCAAGGCTCTGTCCTGGGACCTCTGTTGTTTATAATATATATAAATGATTTAGATTCAGGTTTGAGTAGCAACATTTGCAAATTTGCCGATGATACGAAAATCGGTAGGGAAATTAATTCGGAGGAGGACTCACTATCACTTCAAGTTGATCTAGATAGGGTTTTGAAATGGTCAAAGGATTGGCAGATGCAGTTTAATGCTGATAAATGTAAAGTTCTGAGGTTAGGTAATGATGATAGAGTTACAAGATACGAGCTAGATGGTGTTGTGATTGCGAAGTCGGATTGCGAAAGGGATCTGGGAGTTATGATTAGTAAGAATTTAAAACAAAAGGATCAATGCATAAATGTTCGTAATAAGGCAAATCGGACACTTGGATTTATTAATCGCAGCGTTAGTAACAAGACACCTGGTGTGGTTCTCAAGCTATATCTTGCTCTAGTTAGGCCTCATTTAGATTATGCAGTTCAGTTTTGGTCGCCATATTATAGAATGGATATAAATTCACTTGAACGTGTCCAGCGTAGGATGACTAAGTTAATTCCCCAAATTAGAAATCTTTCATATGAAGAAAGATTAACAAAGCTTAAGTTGCATTCACTGGAAAGGCGAAGAGTTAGGGGTGACATGATAGAGGTTTACAAGTGGATGAATGGACATAACCGGGGGGATATTAATAGGGTATTAAAAGTATCAACACAGGACAGAACACGAAACAATGGATATAAATTGGATAAGTTTAGATTTAGGAAAGACTTGGGTAAATACTGGTTCAGTAACAGGGTTGTTGATTTGTGGAACCAATTGCCGCGTAACATTGTGGAGGTGGGGTCCCTCGATTGTTTCAAGCACGGGTTGGACAAGTATATGAGTGGGATTGGGTGGTTATAGAATAGGAGCTGCCTCGTATGGGCCAATAGGCCTTCTGCAGTTACCTTTGTTCTTATGTTCTTATGTTCTTAATATATATATAAATAATATATATATATATATGTCGTACCTAGTAGCCAGAACGCACTTCTCAGCCTACTATGCAAGGCCAGATTTGCCTAATAAGCCAAGTTTTCATGAATTAATATATTTTCTCTAATTTTTTTCTTATGAAATGATAAAGCTACCTATTTCATTATGTATGAGGTCAATTTTTTTTTATTGTAGTTAAAATTAACGTAGATATAAGGACATAAGGAACATAAGGAACATAAGGACAAAGGTAACTGCAGAAGGCCTATTGGCCCATACGAGGCAGCTCCTATTCTATAACCACCCAATCCCACTCATATACTTGTCCAACCCGTGCTTGAAACAATCGAGGGACCCCACCTCCACAATGTTACGCGGCAATTGGTTCCACAAATCAACAACCCTGTTACTGAACCAGTATTTACCCAAGTCTTTCCTAAATCTAAACTTATCCAATTTATATCCATTGTTTCGTGTTCTGTCCTGTGTTGATACTTTTAATACCCTATTAATATCCCCCCCGGTTATGTCCATTCATCCACTTGTAAACCTCTATCATGTCACCCCTAACTCTTCGCCTTTCCAGTGAATGCAACTTAAGCTTTGTTAATCTTTCTTCATATGAAAGATTTCTAATTTGGGGAATTAACTTAGTCATCCTACGCTGGACACGTTCAAGTGAATTTATATCCATTCTATAATATGGCGACCAAAACTGAACTGCATAATCTAAATGGGGCCTAACTAGAGCAAGATATAGCTTGAGAACCACACCAGGTGTCTTGTTACTAACGCTGCGATTAATAAATCCAAGTGTCCGATTTGCCTTATTACGAACATTTATGCATTGATCCTTTTGTTTTAAATTCTTACTAATCATAACTCCCAGATCCCTTTCGCAATCCGACTTCGCAATCACAACACCATCTAGCTCGTATCTTGTAACTCTATCATCATTACCTAACCTCAGAACTTTACATTTATCAGCATTAAACTGCATCTGCCAATCCTTTGACCATTTCAAAACCCTATCTAGATCAACTTGAAGTGATAGTGAGTCCTCCTCCGAATTAATTTCCCTACCGATTTTCGTATCATCGGCAAATTTGCAAATGTTGCTACTCAAACCTGAATCTAAATCATTTATATATATTATAAACAACAGAGGTCCCAGGACAGAGCCTTGAGGCACTCCACTTACAACATTTTCCCACTCTGACTTGATTCCATTTATACTAACTCTCTGTTTCCTTTGGTATAGCCATGCCCTAATCCAGCTTAATATAGCACCCCCAATACCATGAGACTCTATTTTTTTAATCAGCCTTTCATGTGGCACTGTATCAAAAGCTTTGCTAAAGTCAAGGTATACAACATCGCAATCCTTACCACTATCAACTGCCTCAACAATGCTAGAATAAAAAGATAACAAATTTGTTAAACATGAACGGCCATTTATAAAACCATGTTGCGACTCAATTATTAATTTATGTTTTTCAAGATGAAGACGAATTTTATAAGAACATAAGAACATAAGAACAAAGGTAACTGCAGAAGGCCTATTGGCCCATACGAGGCAGCTCCTATTCTATAACCACCCAATCCCACTCATATACTTGTCCAACCCGTCCCACTCAAAATATATAAGAACATAAGAACAAAGGTAACTGCAGAAGGCCTATTGGCCCATACGAGGCAGCTCCTATTCTAAAACCACCCAATCCCACTCATATACTTGTCCAACCCGTGCTTGAAACAATCGAGGGACCCCACCTCCACAATGTTACGCGGCAATTGGTTCCACAAATCAACAACCCTGTTACTGAACCAGTATTTACCCAAGTCTTTCCTAAATCTAAACTTATCCAATTTATACCCATTGTTTCGTGTTCTGTCCTGTGTTGATACTTTTAATACCCTATTAATATCCCCCCGGTTATGTCCATTCATCCACTTGTAAACCTCTATCATGTCACCCCTAACTCTTCGCCTTTCCAGTGAATGCAACTTAAGCTTTGTTAATCTTTCTTCATATGAAAGATTTCTAATTTGGGGAATTAACTTAGTCATCCTACGCTGGACACGTTCAAGTGAATTTATATCCATTCTATAATATGGCGACCAAAACTGAACTGCATAATCTAAATGGGGCCTAACTAGAGCAAGATATAGCTTGAGAACCACACCAGGTGTCTTGTTACTAATGCTGCGATTAATAAATCCAAGTGTCCGATTTGCCTTATTACGAACATTTATGCATTGATCCTTTTGTTTTAAATTATTACTAATCATAACTCCCAGATCCCTTTCGCAATCCGACTTCGCAATCACAACACCATCTAGCTCGTATCTTGTAACTCTATCATCATTACCTAACCTCAGAACTTTACATTTATCAGCATTAAACTGCATCTGCCAATCCTTTGACCATTTCAAAACCCTATCTAGATCAACTTGAAGTGATAGTGAGTCCTCCTCCGAATTAATTTCCCTACCGATTTTCGTATCATCGGCAAATTTGCAAATGTTGCTACTCAAACCTGAATCTAAATCATTTATATATATTATAAACAACAGAGGTCCCAGGACAGAGCCTTGAGGCACTCCACTTACAACATTTTCCCACTCTGACTTGATTCCATTTATACTAACTCTCTGTTTCCTTTGGTATAGCCATGCCCTAATCCAGCTTAATATAGCACCCCCAATACCATGAGACTCTATCTTTTTAATCAGTCTTTCATGTGGCACTGTATCAAAAGCTTTGCTAAAGTCAAGGTATACAACATCGCAATCCTTACCACTATCAACTGCCTCAACAATGCTAGAATAAAAAGATAACAAATTTGTTAAACATGAACGGCCATTTATAAAACCATGTTGCGACTCAATTATTAATTTATGTTTTTCAAGATGAAGACGAATTTTATTTGCTATTATAGATTCGAGTAACTTTCCCACAATAGACGTTAGGCTAATTGGTCGATAGTTAGACGCAAGTGATCTATCTCCTTTCTTAAAAACTGGTATCACATTAGCAACTTTCCAAAACTCTGGCACTCTGCCTGACTCTATTGATTTATTAAATATGGTTGACAGTGGGTCACAAAGCTCCTCTTTGCATTCTTTAAGCACCTTGGCAAACACTTCATCCGGCCCTGGGGATTTGTTTGGTTTGAGTTTTACTATTTGTTTAAGAACATCCTCCCTGGTAACTGTTAAACTCGTCAACCTGTCCTCGTCCCCACCCACATAGACTTGTTCGGCTGAAGGCATATTGTTAAGTTCCTCTTTAGTAAATACAGATACAAAATATTTATTAAAAATACTACTCATCTCTTCATCACTATCTGTTATTTGACCTGTCTCAGTTTTTAATGGACCTATCCTTTCCCTAGTCTTAGTACGATATAACTGAAAAAACCCTTTAGGATTTGTCTTTGCTTGCCCTGCTATGCGAACTTCATAGTTTCTTTTTGCTTTCCTTATCTCTTTTTTAACATTTCTAACCAGTTGTACGAATTCCTGTTCTAAAGTGACCTCCCCATTTTTAATCCTTTTGTACCAAGCTCTCTTTTTACCTATAAGGTTCTTCAAATTCTTTGTTATCCACTTTGGGTCATTAGTATTCGATCTAAAACCTAAACCTAATATGACCGAACCTAACCAACCCTACCTAACCTAACCTAACCTATCTTTATTAGTTAGGTTAGGTAGCCGAAAAAGTTAGGTTAGGTAGTCGAAAAAACATTAATTCATGAAAACTTGGCTTATTAGGCAAATCGGGCCTTGCATAGTAGGCTGAGAAGTGCATTCTGGCTACTAGGTACGACATATATATATATAAATAATATATATATATATATATAAATAATATATATATATATATATAAATAATATATATATATATATATATATATATATATATATATATATATATATATATATATATATATATATATATTTTATTAAATATGACCGAAAAAGTAAGATTAATAATTCTAACACGAATTTTCTCAATCTTTCGTACATTATGCTTCACTATTGGAGGTAAATCAAAAATCACTTCTCCAAAATTCATTTTTATTTCTAGTCTGACGCGACACGGGCGCGTTTCGTAAAACTTATTACATTTTCAAAGACTTCACAAATACACAACTGATTAGAACTTGCGTTTCCCTGGTTTTATATCTACATTTGAGTGAGGTGGGAAGGGTGATGTGGCATTACATTTGAGTAAGGTGGGAAGGATGATGTGGCATTAGAGGATATTAATAGGGTATTAAAAGTATCAACACAAGACAGAACACGAAACAATGGATATTGAATAGAAGTGTTTGTAGAAAGCCTATTGGTCCATATTTCTTGATGCTTCTATATTGGAGCGGAGTCTTGAGGTGGGTAGAATATAGTTGTGAATATAATAACACAACTATATTCTACCCACCTCAAGACTCCGCTCCAATATAGAAGCATCAAGAAATATGGACCAATAGGCTTTCTACAAACACTTCTATTCAATATCCATTGTTTCGTGTTCTGTCTTGTGTTGATACTTTTAATACCCTATTAATATCCTCTAATGCCACATCATCCTTCCCACCTTACTCAAATGTAATGCCACATCACCCTTCCCACCTCACTCAAATGTAGATATAAAACCAGGGAAACGCAAGTTCTAATCAGTTGTGTATTTGTGAAGTCTTTGAAAATGTAATAAGTTTTACGAAACGCGCCCGTGTCGCGTCAGACTAGAAATAAAAATGAATTTTGGAGAAGTGATTTTTGATTTACCTCCAATAGTGAAGCATAATGTACGAAAGATTGAGAAAATTCGTGTTAGAATTATTAATCTTACTTTTTCGGTCATATTTAATAAAATATGTCTACAGGAAAGACTGCTACCAAAATATACTAATATATATATATATATATATATATATATATATATATATATATATATATATGCAATTGACGATCACAAAACACTGATCATTTTATGCGGAAAATCCACAGAGAAATATGAAATGAGGTGAACGTTTCGGCTTTGTTAAAGCCTTTGTCAACACCAGACTGACTGAACATCAGTCAGTCTGGTGTCGACAAAGGCTTTAACAAAGCCGAAACGTTCACCTCATTTCATATTTCTCTGTGGATTTTCCGCATATATATATATATAAATAATATATATATATATAAATAATATATATATATATAAATAATATATATATAAATAATATATATATATATAAATAATATATATATATATATATATATATATATATATATATATATATATATATATATATATATATATATATATATATATGTGTGTGTGTGTGTGTACTCACCTATTTGTACTCACCTATTTGTGCTTGCAGGATCGAGCATTGACTCTTGGATCCCGCCTTTCCAGCTATCGGTTGTTTACAGCAATGACTCCTGTCCCATTTCCCTATCATACCTAGTTTTAAAAGTATGAATAGTATTTGCTTCCACAACCTGTTCCCCAAGTGCATTCCATTTTTCCACTACTCTCACGCTAAAAGAAAACTTCCTAACATCTCTGTGACTCATCTGAGTTTCCAGTTTCCACCCATGTCCCCTCGTTCTGTTATTATTACGTGTGTGTGTGTGTGTGTGTGTGTGTGTGTGTGTGTGTGTGTGTGTGTGTGTGTGTGTGTGTGTGTGTGTGAAAATCACGAAAAATAACACGTGATTAAAAATGTGACAGTGTCAGACCACGGAGGAAGAACTGAAACAAGAATTTCCTTAAGTACTTTCGTATATTAATACATCTTCAGAAGGAGTATTAATATACGAAAGTACTTAAGGAAATTCCTGTGTGTATATTATATATATATATATATATATATATATATATATATATATATATATATATATATATATATATATATATACAACTTTAGAACACTTTCCCACCAGGAGACTCGAACCCTAGCCAGCACAGAAGCCTTCCAGCAACTGGCATAACAGGTACGCCTTAACCCTCTCCACCACCTGCTCAGACCCTTAAAAGAGATGGTAATTTCGGAGTATTTAAATACCACAAAGATCACCACCTCCCAAGAGCACTAGAGCAAGTGAGGGGTCATTTAGACGTTAATTTCATCAAGTCCCTGTTAATATGGGAAGACACAGTGTCTATGCTTAAGGCACAACTCTCCTAAACACGAGAGTCAAGTATACAACTTTAGAACACTTTCCCACCAGGAGACTCGAACCCTAGCCAGCACAGAAGCCTTCCAGCAACTGGCATAACAGGTACGCCTTAACCCTCTCCACCACCTGCTCAGACCCTTAAAAGAGATGGTAATTTCGGAGTATTTAAATACCACAAAGATCACCACCTCCCAAGAGCACTAGAGCAAGTGAGGGGTCATTTAGACGTTAATTTCATCAAGTCCCTGTTAATATGGGAAGACACAGTGTCTTTTAAGGGTCTGAGCAGGTGGTGGAGAGGGTTAAGGCGTACCTGTTATGCCAGTTGCTGGAAGGCTTCTGTGCTGGCTAGGGTTCGAGTCTCCTGGTGGGAAAGTGTTCTAAAGTTGTATACTTGACTCTCGTGTTTAGGAGAGTTGTGCCTTAAGCATAGACACTGTGTCTTCCCATATTAACAGGGACTTGATGAAATTAACGTCTAAATGACCCCTCACTTGATCTAGTGCTCTTGGGAGGTGGTGATCTTTGTGGTATTTAAATACTCCGAAATTACCATCTCTTTTAAGGGTCTGAGCAGGTGCTGGAGAGGGTTAAGGCGTACCTGTTATGCCAGTTGCTGGAAGGCTTCTGTGCTGGCTAGGGTTCGAGTCTCCTGGTGGGAAAGTGTTCTAAAGTTGTATACTTGACTCTCGTGTTTAGGAGAGTTGTGCCTTAAGCATAGACACTGTGTCTTCCCATATTAACAGGGACTTGATGAAATTAACGTCTAAATGACCCCTCACTTGCTCTAGTGCTCTTGGGAGGTGGTGATCTTTGTGGTATTTAAATACTCCGAAATTACCATCTCTTTTAAGGGTCTGAGCAGGTCGTGGAGAGGGTTAAGGCGTACCTGTTATGCTAGTTGCTGGAAGGCTTCTGTGCTGGCTAGGGTTCGAGTCTCCTGGTGGGAAAGTGTTCTAAAGTTGTATACTTGACTCTCGTGTTTAGGAGAGTTGTGCCTTAAGCATAGACACTGTGTCTTCCCATATTAACAGGGACTTGATGAAATTAACGTCTAAATGACCCCTCACTTGCTCTAGTGCTCTTGGGAGGTGGTGATCTTTGTGGTATTTAAATACTCCGAAATTACCATCTCTTTTAAGGGTCTGAGCAGGTGGTGGAGAGGGTTAAGGCGTACCTGTTATGCTAGTTGCTGGAAGGCTTCTGTGCTGGCTAGGGTTCGAGTCTCCTGGTGGGAAAGTGTTCTAAAGTTGTATACTTGACTCTCGTGTTTAGGAGAGTTGTGCCTTAAATATATATATATATATATATATATATATATATATATATATATATATATATATATATATATATATATATATATATATATATATATATTATTAAATATGACCGAAAAAGTAAGATTAATAATTCTAACACGAATTTTCTCTATCTTTCGTACATTTCTTTTCACTGTTGGTGGTAATTCAAAAATCAATTCTCCAAAATTCATTTTTATTTCTAGTCTGACGCGACACTTGAGCGCGTTTCGTAAAACTTATTACATTTTCAAAGACTTTAGTTTACACATACACAACTGAATAGAACTTACACATCTCCGATTTGTTTATATCTACATTTGAGTGAGGTGGATGGGGTGAGGTGGTATTTAATAGGGTATTAAGTTCATCAACACAAGACAGAACACGAAACAATGGGTATTGAATAGAAGTGATTGTAGAAAGCCTATTGGTCCATATTTCTTGATGCTTCTATATTGGAGCGGAGTCTTGAGGAGTCTTGAGTTTACACCTCAAGACTCCGCTCCAATATAGAAGCATCAAGAAATATGGACCAATAGGCTTTCTACAATCACTTCTATTCAATACCCATTGTTTCGTGTTCTGTCTTGTGTTGATGAACTTAATACCCTATTAAATACCACCTCACCCCATCCACCTCACTCAAATGTAGATATAAACAAATCGGAGATGTGTAAGTTCTGCTCTTGATACTGGTAATGGCTTAAAAGGGCCACCACTTACGGGCTATTCATGCCCGTGCCACCTTTTGGGTGGCTTAATCTTCATCAATCATCAATCGTGTTTGACCACGGGAGACATCTTCCGTCACGCAGGGTGCAGTCGCACCTCCACAGATCTCCAGTATCATCTATTGATACTGGTGATGGCTCAAAAGGGCCACCGCTTACGAGCTATTCATGCCCGTGCCACCTTTTCGGTGGCTTCATCTTCATCTTAAACACATTCACAAGGGAGACATCTCCCGTCATGCATGGTGCATTCGCATCTCCACAGATCTCCAGTATTAGCTCTTGATACTGGTAATGGCTTAAAAGGGCCACCACTTACGGGCTATTCATGCCCGGTGCCACCTTTTGGGTGGCTTAATCTTCATCAATCAATCAATCAGTGTAAGTTCTATTCAGTTGTGTATGTGTAAACTAAAGTCTTTGAAAATGTAATAAGTTTTACGAAACGCGCTCAAGTGTCGCGTCAGACTAGAAATAAAAATGAATTTTGGAGAATTGATTTTTGAATTACCACCAACAGTGAAAAGAAATGTACGAAAGATAGAGAAAATTCGTGTTAGAATTATTAATCTTACTTTTTCGGTCATATTTAATAATATATGTCTACAGGTCATATTTAATATATATGTCATATATATATATATATATATATATATATATATATATATATATATATATATATATGTCGTACCTAGTAGCCAGAACTCACTTCTCAGCCTACTATTCAAGGCCCGATTTGCCTAATAAGCCAAGTTTTCCTGAATTAATATATTTACTATATTTTTTTTCTTATGAAATGATAAAGCAACCCTTTTCTCTATGTATGAGGTCAATTTTATGTTATTGGAGTTAAAATTAACGTAGATATATGACCGAACCTAACCAACCCTACCTAACCTAACCTAACCTATATTTATAGGTAAGGTTAGGTTAGGTAGCCAAAAAAAGCTAGGTTAGGTTAGGTTAGGTAGGTTAGGTAGACGAAAAAACATTTATTCATGAAAACTTGGCTTATTAGGCAAATCGGGCCTTGAATAGTAGGCTGAGAAGTGCGTTCTGGCTATTAGGTACGACATATATATATATATATATATATATATATATATATATATATATTTAATTTATATATATATATATATTTATAAATATTTAATTAAAACAGGTCTAGAAAGCCATCTGGAGAGAGCGTCAGGACACCGTTTCACCAATGAGAATAGTAACAATGTCTGCCTTTCCAAGATGTGTTAATAAGAGAAACATGTTTAAGCACCAGCGTATATACCAAACCTATAAACATAGCATTATGCCTAAATGGAAGGAGTGCCCGCTCCCCAAAGATATAAACCCAGTGTTCTCAACTGACAAATATAAGCCAGTGCTTATATTTGTCGAGCCCTTCCCTACTGGTCTGATGGAGCAAGGTGAGTAGGGAGTTTGACGTGATAACACAAGTACTGGTGAACAATGGCTATAATATCCTCTAGTCTCTACAGGATGGACTCAATGATGGAATTCCTCTCAAAACATTAAGAGGAATGAGTCTATATCCTCAGGAAGATCCGTGAGTGTGTGCGTGTTTTACAGTTTTTTAATAATTTATTTTGTGCTTTTACATACAATCTCAGTATCGTTGTATTTTAGGTTAGCTTTGGTTGGGTTAACTCGAGAACTATTGGTTGCGAACCAACAGCGCTGCCCACTGCGCCACAACGGTGCTAAAAAATGCCGAATTACATTTTTTATTCATTAATTGATACATTATTCACGCATGATTTGATTTTTTTTTTATTTTTAATCAAACCAAACTTGCCAACCTTACCTAATATTTAAAGGGCGATTATTCCTCAGTACTGCCTAAAACAGGTAAAACTGAATATATTCGACACATTAATCAACGATACTACGAGATTTCAGTCACAGACTACTAATGGCAGTTCCGTTTACAAGGTCCTGTTCGAAATACAATCCACTATGGCGCTTGAATTAAAATATTCGATGTCGGTAAAGTTATATATTCTACATCAATTCTGTCTAGCCACCTCCGGCGGCAACAATCAAAAAATTAAATCTGTCTGTTTCTACTACTGGATACTTGTCTCCATTTCTGTCCCTGATTTATGGTTTATATTTTAATTCCAACTGACATAGTCTCTTTCTCCTAATTTATACATTTGCTGTCTATTCCTCTGTGTTTCCTTCTCTTCCTCCCTTCACTCCCTCTCTCCCTTCTTCCGTCCCTCTCTCTCTCTCTCGCTCACTCACACACACATACACACACACACACACGCACGCACGCACGCACACACACACACACACAGATATACTTCATTAGGCAATGATAATTGGAGCACGGTAACCAGTGTTGGAGCCACTGTTGGTAGGGAGAGAGGTGATATGAAGTGAGAGGGTGGAGGGGGAGATATAAGAAGGGAGTTGGGGGTGGCGGTGAAGTGCGATGAGAAGGAAGATGTTAGGGAAGTTGCGGATTAGAGAGGGGAAGGAACCATTTACTGATAGGGGAGACGAAGGAAATGGTACTGGTGACCAAAGTACAAGGATAAAGGGAAGGTCGACTTGATGACCAAAATCGACATGGTAATAGTTCAGGACGGAGAGAAATGTCGTCGTCACTTCATCTTCTGGTGTGGGGTCTGGTCATCATGTAACACATAAAGGTGTTCAATATTATATTTTACATACAACTCAGTCAGCCAGACACGATATTGAAAGACGCCAAGTTGTCTCTTAATAATTAAGGAATCACACCTTTAATGTTAATAACCTGAAGTTGACCAGGAGTCAGGTCGTGTGAAGTGACCTTGCTTTCTGCTAAGCTGATAGCTGCAAACGGTTGGTGGTGGTGTCTTTCCATCAAACAAGCCGCTGTTTAGGCATGGTAGGTAGATGGCCTGAGGCCATCTTACTGATAGGCGGGGCATAGCTCCCAGATTCTCCATAAATACCCACGGAACTGTACATTCGAGATAAGACAGAGAGGATTGAAGATCAAGCAGTAGCGTGTTAGATCGGCCTCCCCAGGCCAGAAGGGGGACTCTGCCTGTCAACTGCACCCCCCACCCCCCTCCCCTCTCTCTCTCTCCATCCAACTTGGGCTCAGAGACTTTGGTGAGTGAACTGTCAAGGTGACAAACTTGGTGTTCCCATCGTAAGGTGTCGTGTGATTTGCAGGAGCAGTCAGCCATAGTGTCCTCAGTGTCTTGTGTAGTGACTCACACTGTAAGTATATTTACATAATTCATTCATATCCAAAAATATTAATAAATTATGATATCCATGAGTGAAGATCTCAAGATAAATATATTTGATTAACTTGTTTTTAAATTGTCTTTAATTTTTTTCCCCTAAAACCTTATTTTCAGAGCAAGAGTGGAGAGCCCTCTGAGAGTACTGGTTTTAAGAATATATATTTACAAGTACATGCTAACATAAGAGAACATTATGGCACAGACAAGTTCCGTTCCTTGACAAACAGAAATCACAATAGCGTGATGCATCAAATGAACAAATCCACAAGGGCCGTAACGAGGGTTCGAACCTACGTCCGAGAGGTTCCCAGACGCTGCCTTAATCGACTGAGCTACGATATGGTTAAAAGAATTGCAACCGGGTAATCATCCTTAATTACCACGGTTCCTGCAGTCTCTCCGAGACACAAACCAGGGGCCGGATTCTGGAAGGTACTTACGAAGGTTTTTCCTCTTAGCTAAGAGCGTTTTCCGTCTTAGCGCCTTCGTGGCGGCTACGTCCGTATTCAATTAACTACCCTAAGTGGAAAAATCTTCGTAAGTTCATTCCGGGATTTAAGTGTGGTTTCGACCACTCGTAGCTTTACGTAAACTGGATATAAGTCATTTTTCTCTACTACATAACACTGGGATCGATTTATGATATTGGAACATGACCAAAATATTATAGCTGGTGAATCTAGTGAAGAGTAATCCTTCGTGTTAGTTATATATGCATTCTCTGCTTGAAACTTGAAGTAAATATGTGTTTGATGATAGTAGAATTAGTTTTATAATAGCAAGATATTATACCAGTAGTTATTAAGTAAATAAACACTGGTGAACATGAAATATGAGAGAAGGTGATGAGCCCTGCCTGATGGGATCATTTACTATCACCAAATGCCCCTGTTCACCTAGTAGTAAGGGTGTACCTTAGCTATACATACCCATTTCTAATTTATTTAGTTTGGTTTTATTTTGAAATTAAATCTGGGTGAGACATAAAATAAAAATATGCTGCACAAATGATGTTAGGTAAGGAAAAGGGTAAAAATGTCAAAAACTTTATTCATTGAATACTTAAAGCTATAATTATGACTATATAGACTACTAAAAAAGAGAGAGGGAAGTAGGGGTCCAAGACCTCTTCCTGTTATACAATTTGGGCGTGGAACAAGTAATTATCAAAAGAAGGCACCATGCCGGGAAGGCTATGTAGCAGTAAGGCAGTGAGGTGAGGCAGCTACTTATTTGAGAAATGCTTATTTTATTTACCTTATAAGCTGAGGCAACTTATTTTATTTGAGGAATACTCAGCTGATTCCTCTACATTTAGCATGGAACAAATTTGTGTCCAAGACCTCTTCCTGTTACTCAATTTGGCTGTGTGTAACCAAACTAGAAGTGCTCTACAAATCAAGGGACCCAGAATGTGGAATGACCTCCCGAATCATGTCAAAGGCTGTACCTCTCTCAACCAGTTTAAGAGTTAAACCAAGTACTGCCTAATTAACTCCATGTAACCTAACTTACCTCCTAAATGTCAACCCATGTCTTGCTATTTTTTAAACAACGCTGTTCACCAACATGTGCAATTGCTGATTTATGCTATGTTAACCCCCTTTTTGTATTTTTTATTCCTTCTTTCAACACAATTTATACCTAATCTCGATTGCTATTAAGTTTTAGTCTGTGTTTTTTTCCCCCCACACCTTGCCCGAAATGCTATGAGTATTAGTGGCTTTAGGTATTGTATGTACTAGCTCTGCCTATAAATCCAACATTATGTTTGTAAATCAACTGTATGTACTTTTCCTGAATAAAATGTATTTATTATTTATTTTTTAATCAGTAAGTATTAAAAGAAGGCACCAAGCTGGGAAGGCTATGTAGCACCATTGTGTGTAACAATAAACCAAATTTTTTTTAACAAATAATGCACCTGTATGGGAAAACAAATCCTGTCAGCTGTAAAAATATTGATGCAGTTATTTAAATGAAAAATATAATGAAAGAAATATTACTGGTTTATTTTTATACTATCTTTTTGTACTGTACAGTATATCCAAGGAAGTGAAAAATTAAGACATAATGCACAATTTAATGAATGATTAGCATGGATTAGCAGTTCAAAAGAAATATGACTTGTATTACATATCAACATGAGATCTTAATGATCCATGGTCAACATGATTTAATAAGGATAATACAGTACTGTATTTGTAATAATACAAACTATAATTTAAAATCTTTATTACTGATTTGTTTTATTAAGAAGATTAGGTATACACAGCAATGTGCTGCTACCCTATTCTATATGGAATATTACACAGTGTAGATAAAAAACTAGCTATAAGTTTATCTAATACTCCCATCTCACAGGATGGTTAGACATACTGTACATGGAATCAATTTAGAAAATACCAGCCTCAATACAAAAAACAAATCAACTCTGACTAAACAACTCTAAGCAATTTTCACAAGAGGTAAGCACTGAATCATGGAAACATTATATTATAATTACTCTTACCAGTTTCTACAAAACTCCTCTCAAACAATGTATTTTTAAACATGTTTAGGTATACACAGCAATGTGCTGCTTCCCTATTCTGTATAAAGGACCACACAGTGTAGATCAAAAACCAGCTACAAGCTCACCCAACATCCTCACCTCACAGGATGGCCAGGCATACATGGAATTAGGAGAGAACAAAATACTTAATGCTGATCTATTAGCCTCCACTGGCAAAATCTGGGTGCAGCACAAGAATATCTTCCAATATTCCTGAGTGTATGAAGTAATTACAGAGCTCAAAGTACCTCATACCATTTGGTATGAAGTCACTGATAACAGGACAATCACAGATATTTTGTATGGAAGCATGATATCTCGGTTACCAAGAGGCAGTCCAAGTACCAAATCTAGTCCAAGTGCAGTGAAAAGCTCTGTACCTCAGGGTACAGTCCTTGCACCACTGCTTTTCCTTATTCTCATATCAGATATAGACAAAAATACAAGTCACAGCTTCGTATCATCCTTTGCAGATGACACAAAAATCAGTATGAAAATTACCTCGGCTGAGGATATTGAAAAACTTCAAGCTGATATTAATAAAGTTTTCGACTGGGCATCAGAAAATAACATGATGTTTAACAGTGATAAATTCCAGGTACTCAGGTACGGTAAAAATGAGGACCTTAAACATAATACAGAGTACAAAACACAATCAAATGTACCCATAGTAGGAAAACAGCATGTAAAGGATTTGGGAATAATAATGTCTGACGACCTAACGTTTAAGGAGCATAACCAAGCAAATATTGCGACAGCCAGAAAAATGATAGGATGGATTACGAGAACTTTCAAATCCAGGGATCCCATCACAATGGTTGTACTCTTCAAGGCACTTGTATTGTCCCGTCTTGAGTACTGCTCAGTACTCACTTCCCCCTTCAAAGCAGGAGAGATTGCTGAAATAGAGGGAATACAGAGAACATATACGGCACGCATAGACGCAATAAAGCACCTAAATTATTGGGATCGTCTCAAAGCCCTCCAAATGTACTCACTAGAAAGAAGACGAGAGAGATATCAAATAATATACACCTGGAAGATACTGGAGGGCCAAGTACCAAATCTACACAGTAAAATAACAACGTACTGGAGTGAACGACATGGAAGAAAATGTAGAATAGAACCAATGAAGAGCAGAGGTGCCATAGGCACAATCAGAGAACACTGTATAAACATCAGAGGTCCGCGGTTGTTCAACGTCCTCCCAGCAAGCATAAGAAATATTGCCGGAACAACCGTGGACATTTTCAAGAGGAAACTAGATTTATTCCTCCAAGGAGTGCCGGACCAACCGGGCTGTGGTGGGTATGTGGGCCTGCGGGCCGCTCCAAGCAACAGCCTGGTGGACCAAACTCTCACAAGTCGAGCCTGGCCTCGGGCCGGGCTTGGGGAGTGGAAGAACTCCCAGAACCCCATCAACCAGGTATCAACCAGGCAACAGTTTACATGTATATTGCGACGGGTCGGTGGCGGAAGATGGCAGGGCAGGGTGTGGTGTCCTAATAAGGGATTATACGGAGTTTGGGACTGTGGACAGGATAATTGAACTCCGGCTTAGTAATTATATATCATCCACACAAGCTGAACTGCAGGCCATTCTGGCGTGTTTGGAGGAAGTACGTCATGACGACAAAAATGTTTTTGCATTTGTCGATAGCCGAGGAGCACTGGAGTCCTTAAACAGTCGAAACCCAGTCTTCATGTCTATAGTGGAGGACTGTAAGAGAAGAATAACTTAGATACAGCTGAAAGGTTATAGTGTGAAATTCATGTGGATTCCATCTCATGTTGGAATAGTGCTCAACGAGGTGGCGGATGACTTGGCCAAACGTGCCACATCAAAACCACAAGTTGACATTGAATGTGAATTCACAATGAGACAAATAAGAAGCAAAATCAGAAATATTCAGGCACAGGCGGGAGTGGAGAGGAGAGAGATAATGTATGAGAGAAGTCAAACCATGCAACACTACATGTATGTGAGTCAAAACACCCATTTCACTTATGGTAAAAGGAGAAATGCTTGGAGTGACTCTGTGTACATGCGGCTCAGGCTTGGGTACAAATATTACTGGGAATATGGGATAGATGTTCATGGTAATGACACGAAGTGTAAACTATGTGGAATGTTAAGGTCTCACACCCTTGCCCATTATATTCTTGATTGTCCGTTGATTAATGTATATAGAAACACTGAGATAAGGACTGTTCCTGAACAAATAGCCTGGATGTGTCACAACGGAAAGGTTGATGATATTCTTGAGAGATATAAGAATTTTGCACCAAGATTGTAATATTTTGTTGAATTATCTGCAGGTGTCTTGCAAATTGTCTATACAGTATACCTAGGTCATAAAAGTATTTGTGTGTACGTCTGATACCATACTACTTGTGAGGGAGGAAATGTATATTTTTACCTCTCAGAATGTTTGGTAATGTGTTTATTTGTGATGTGTGTCTATGTATATATTAACACGTTGTACTGAATGGGGTGAGAATAGCTTGAGCTACCTCATCCCTTTGTGTGCATTTTACCTCAATAAACTTATTTCAATTTCAATTTCAATCACAGATATAGTGTTGGAGAGTATGTTCTCTCAAGTAGGACTGAAAACAGATGTTTTTTTTTCCACCAAGAGGGCTATAAACCCATGGAACCGCCTACCCGCTGAAGCCGTAAATGCCAAATTCCAGCTAAAAAATAACATTAATTCAATTGGCGGGCCCTTTAACAAGCCGCCGGCTTTCTGTCCTCTTCGAGGTCACTAGATAGTTAGTGGCCATTGGGTAAATTCAGTAATTATATACAATAATTGTCAGCGCATCTTCCGAGCAACAAGGACAGCTACACAGTATCTCTTAGAATTACGTAGGTAAACAACAAATGTAACATATTTGTTTACTACAATGTCGGTGCTGGCTGTAGAAGTTGAAAAAACATTGTTTTACTTCGAAATATACTAATTTTATAAGAAAATTCGACGTAAATAGGAGGCAGTAGAGCTCCTATAAGCCAGCGCTAAATCTTCAATATGAAGAATGTTGCTGCTCTCTGATTGGCCAAACGAAACACAGTAGTGACCTCTATCGGCACGCAGGTGAACCAACAATTTTCTTCCTAAGTATACCTTATTGAATTGCACCTAAGCATCTTCTTAGGGCGCACTTAGGAACCTTCGTAGCAAACCCACTTACGAAGAAATACACAGAGCTTCCTGAATCTAGGTCCAGGGCTTTACGCAATTCCCCCATGCACCCGAGCTATGTCAATAGGCTACCTTTTCGCCCTAGATTGATTCCCGATTGCAACTCTTAACCATGTCGTAGCTCAGTCGATTAAGGCAGCATCTGGGATCCTCTCGGACGTACGTTCGAACCCTCGTCACGACCCTTGTGGATTTGTTGCATTCCTTGTCTTGTAGGTACTGAACTTGAATGGATGGTGGCAGCAACTTTCATCTTTAACCAATTCTTCTTTCTACCTTCTACTTCTACTTTCTACCCTTCTACCTTTTCTACTACTCTACTATCTTCTACTTTCCACACTGATCCCATTCTCTTCCTCCCTCTAATTTTCCCTCTCCCTTAACTCCTTCCTCACATTTACCTGCCACCTCCCTACCTTCTGACCAAACCCTCATGAGATTCTTCAGTTTTCATCCCTTTCCATTTCATGTCCGATACCTTACAATTATATCTTCAGTCACGTTATTGTGACTCATCGTATGCATAAAAGGAAGGAACTGAGAGAGGTGGAAGGTAAGGGAAATGGATGAATTAAAGGATGAGGAGAAAATAAGAGTAATGATAAGTAAAAGAGGAGGTGAAGGAGGAAGGAGGTGAAGGAGGAAGAGTAGGTAGAGGAATGGAAGGTGAAGGAGGAAATAAGACAGGAGCAGGAAGTAGTGGGATGAAATAGAGAGACAGGACCGGAGAATTGGGCAAGTTAACGGAAAGGAAAGAGAGGTGAGAGGGGGAGGGGTGAGGGGGGGAGGGAGGGGTGATAGCAGAGGGGGGAGGGGTGAGGGGGGGAGGGAGGGGTGAGGGCAGGTGAGGGGGGAGAGTGTGTTATGGAGATTTGAGGAGAGGTATGGGGGAGGGAGAGGTGAGTGGAGGTTAGAGGAAGGAGAGTGGAGGTTTGGGGGAGGGAGAGATGTGGGGAAGTGAGAGAAGGTGGGAGGATGGAGAAGAGAGGTGAGGGAAGAGAGCCATTGTGCAAATTACTAGGCGGCAGTTATGCAAAGTAAAGAGCATGGTGGAGGCAGAACAGGCCGCGGACTACGACAATTACCCGTCATCGTTACTACCAGCATCCAACTGCTCTCTGCTGCAACTCCTACCATTATATCCACCTCACTAAGCTATTAATATCACAATAATCATCCCAGTATCACCATAAACTCAATAACCACCATAATCACTTTAATTATCATACAACACCACTATCATACTAGTGTTACTAACACTAGTACCACTATGCTCTGCCTTTCCTT
Source organism: Procambarus clarkii (assembly GCF_040958095.1). NCBI lineage: Eukaryota > Metazoa > Arthropoda > Malacostraca > Decapoda > Cambaridae > Procambarus > Procambarus clarkii. The sequence goes on along the minus strand of NC_091180.1, from coordinate 18,724,675 downwards.
CATATCTGAACTCAAAAATCTCGCTAATACTCTACATCTTCTTGACATAAAGCTCGCTTTTCGACAAACCACGATGAGGATAACTTTCGAAACAGCAGAACAGGTCCAGGAAGCAGTGAAGGCGGTTTCAAATGGCTTGGAATCACCTCACCAAACCAGATCGCCATGGAGAAGGTCTACAACGTGAGACAGTGCTACAAGTGCTTCAGCTATGAGCACCTCTCTAACAAGTTACCAGAACAAACGGCTAAGTGCAGCTCCTGCTCGGGCACTCACAACTACAAAGACTGTACCGCCATCACCAAGAAATACGCGAACTGTGGAGAACAGCATGCCGCCGCCACCTCCTACCTCTGCACAGAAAGAAAGAAGGAACTGATGAAAATTACAAAAAAAAGACCACCACACTGCCGATCACCCAGAGGCAAGTTGCCGCGACCTTAGACCATGGACCTGACCAGTTCCCTTAGCGTCCCTTCTGCAAGCCTGATGCAGACAACGGGACGCCCAAACAAGCCTCAGCAGCAGGACCCATCAAAATAAGAGACGTCGACATCCATCCATAACATCCACATCCAGGTCTTCATTGCCTATGCGGACAGAGTTGCGAAATAAGATCACATGTTCCTCAGAACAGTGAACGGGCTTCTGGAAGTAAATGGCAGTGCACCTGTACCTTCACTAGTAACTGAACATGGAATTACAGCCACCCAGACCAAAGTTCCGCGGCTGACGACGACAACTGCGTCTGCGTACAAATATATAATAAGCCTAAATCTTAAAACTGCGTATAGCACACATTTTGCCTCAAATATATGTGTGGTACTCATTCATGTGCTGTTGCTAAAAGTTTAGTGTCTCCTCTATGGCTGTCCTAAACGTCGCCTCTATGGCTGTCCTAAACGTCGCCTCTATTGCTGTCCTAAACGTCTCATCTATGGCTGTCCTAAACGTCGCCTCTATGGCTGTCCTAAACGTTCGCACACTGGATGTTGATGTTGCCAAGCAATGGTCCTCATTTTCTTATTAGGCCCCTAGAAGGAAAGTGAGGGACTCGGGATTTTTCTGAGGGGAGCCCCTTCGGCTTCCCGGAGATATCTGGGCTAATAAGAATGTATTAGACCCTGACATCAGTCAAAGCAAGTGAAGTTCTTAGGCCTACTGGGGACCACGAGCCAGAACCTGGCCCCCCCTCCCCCTCAGAGAGGTACGAGGATGTTGTTGTTGTTGTTAAAGATTCGCTACCCGGAACGAAGATCCAAGTAGCACGGTCTATGGTGAGCCCGTAGGTCCTAAGGAACAATGCCTATACAAACCCCCGTGAGATTGAAAGCATTCTGTCTGCTATCGGCGGTGGTGGACCCCATACCCACCCGTGGGCGGTGGTGGACCCCATACCCACCCGTGGGCGGTGGTGGACCCCATACCCACCCGTGGGCGGTGGTGGACCCCACACCCACCCGTGGGCGGTGGTGGACCCCACACCCACCCGTGGGCGGTGGTGGACCCCACACCCACCCGTGGGCGGTGGTGGACCCCACACCCACCCGTGGGCGGTGGTGGACCCCACACCCACCCGTGGGCGGTGGTGGACCCCACACCCACCCGTGGGCGGTGGTGGACCCCACACCCACCCGTGGGCGGTGGTGGACCCCACACCCACCCGTGGGCGGTGGTGGACCCCACACCCACCCGTGGGCGGTGGTGGACCCCACACCCACCCGTGGGCGGTGGTGGACCCCACACCCACCCGTGGGCGGTGGTGGACCCCACACCCACCCGTGGGGGTAGTGGACCCCATACCCATCCCATGGGTATGAGATCCACCACCATCTTCCACTTCCTGACCCTCCTCCTCCTGGCCACCATATACCCACTATTGACCTTCCTCTCCCCAAGCAACCATCTCAACTGCCGTGTGGGAGTCGCCCTTCCCATCCACAGTTGTATATCTGATATTTACCAAGCAACTCCGTTTAACTACAATTATCGCCCGTGACGGCCGGACGCGCGAGTTACAATACAAGATTTGATTTTAATGATTTCTGATTGTATTAAGCTGTCTAGTTAGATATTCGTTCGGCAGTGTGACTTTTGCTGTTGAATGCCATACTGACACTGAGAGACTTGCGTGGCGAGAGAGACTTGCGTGGCGAGAGAGACTTGCGTGGCGAGAGAGACTTGCGTGCCGAGAGACACTTCTATAGATTTTTTTTTTCAGGAATATTCCTGCGCGGGCCCTAAGCCTCTGGTTGGCCCATTAAGTGTTGCTTGTTTTTGTTTTACTTAGGCGGTGTATAAGTATTTATGACTCGTATGGCCGCTTCAGTAAGATTTTGCCTCGTGTGTTTACCAACCTCTTCTGCTCTGTTGAATCTAAGTTGAAATCAAAATGGGTTTGTAACTGCGCTGTGTTAGATAATGTTCCAGTGGTCTGTTGTGGTTGTAACTGTGCATTGTGTTAGTGTTCCAGTGGCCTGTCGGGCCAGATCTCCACAGTGCTGATATTTCCTCTCATCTTCCGGAACCTGTAATCCTATTTCCCATGCACATGGGTATCCAAGCCTGATGCGATGTAAGGGTACTTCTGTTGTTCTACTGCTCCCTTTCACCAAAATAAGTGGTTCATAGTTGGTTGAATACTTGTACCAACCCGCAGATCCTGATGTTGCAACTGCTGTATTCACCTATTTGTGTTTACGGGGGTTGAGCTCTGCTCTTTCGGCCCTCCTCTCAACTGTCAATCAATCAACTGTTACTATTTTTTCCCCACACACAGACATACACCCAGGAAGTAGCCCGTAGCAGCTGTCTAACTCCCAGGTACCTATTTACTGCTCGGTAACAGGCGCATCAGAATTGAGGAAACTGTCCATCTGTCTCCGCCGGGTGCGGTGATCGAACCTCGGTGCCTAAGTCCACGAGTCTAGAACGCTGTCCACTGGGCCAACCAACCCCACAACACAGCTGTGTTGTGGTCACTGTACATCTTTTGCATTGCTCTGTTTCAAATTACTTTTTTAATCTGTGATAGACGCTGTGGTATGTAAATGTCTACATTTCTTCTCTTAGTTGCAAGTTGTGCAGCTTCGTCTGCAATGTCATTAACTATTATTCCCACATGACTTGGCACCCAACTGATAAGTACCCGACGGCCTTGACGTTTGAGTGTTTGCATTAATGAAATGACATTTGTGATCAGATGGATGTTGTCACGTATGTGTTCTTGAATCAGTTCTCGAATCTGTATGATAACATGTTGTCGGTGTTCACTTCTGTAGTCGTCTTCTGACTCGCGCACTCTCACCTCTCGGTCATAAAAAGTATATTGTGTAAGAGAGAGAGAGAGACACACACAAATAACAACATACAGACACACAAAGCAGAGAAAACAGATAGCAGCCACAGAACACCTTCAGCAAATCCCGCCCTGTTTTCATAAGCGGATTTATTCTTAGCGAATTCACGATGTCCTGAGTCCTAAGCCTCTATCGTTGGCGCCCGCCTGAGTGTGGGTGTGACGTTTGTAACAACACAACGCAATTCTGATTTTGCGCTACGTTCGTGAAAACATCTCTTGAAACCCGCATGTAGCGTGTGTTCTATATTATGTAGTCCATGTAAGTGTGAGTATCAAGCTTCAGCTCGTGGATGCCGCTTCTCAGCATTCAATCGATCCTTTTGGGGGTCTCCCATAAAAAGAATCTGTGTATGGAGTCTGCATTCTTACTTCACATCTTAACTTATCCTATTTTTACAGTTTTGATACTGACCATTTTTGTTACTGTGGCTCGTTCAGGCACTTGGTTTCACCCAAATTCCTTTTTTATGTATCATCCATGAGTGTCTGCCTGTTTATTTTCCTGATAATTTTGAATGTGGTGATCATGTCTCCCTTATTTTTACTCTTACAGTGATCTGGGGTTTAATTTCTTTAGTCTCTCCATTCATACTTCTCGACACTGGGGATAGTGTAGAGCTTTTTCATGTGAGTTTTGTATTCAAAAAGATAGTTCATGATGGCGCTGAGCTCTCCAGAACGAGTCTGACACAAGTCTTATTCGTGTTTCTGAATGACTTCCTATTCCGCTTTCCGTATTCTTCTGTCTGACTTTAGAAAGAATAATTATTTTGCATTTTCCGAGTTAAACTCTAGTAGCCACTTGCTGCATCATTCTTTCAACTTACCCAGGTCATCCCGTAGGGTTTATGCTCTACGTTGCATGTGGGGCAAAACTGTCCGTCACAACTACTAAATTAACACCATTACCCTCGCAGCAAATTGATGAAGAAAAGGACCTTGGAGTCAGAATCCATCATTCACTGAAAGTTGCACAGTCAGTGGGAGCGGCAGTAATAAAAGCTAACCAGAGCCTAGGAATAATCAATGGTACCTTTGAATTTAAGGAAAAGAAGGTAGTTATTCAGTTGTATAAATCTTTGATGCGTTCCCACCTGGATTATGGCATCCAGACATGGAGACCTGATCTTCAGAAAGACATTCCTTCATTGGACAAAATTCAACACCGGGCAACATAAATAATTCCAGAACTAAGTCAACGCTCATACCAGGGAAGGTTAAGGGATACAGGGCTAACAACACGGGAAACTAGGCATTAATATAACTGATTTCATCGGAATGTTCAAAATACCTAACAATTTGGAGGATGTTGATCCAGACGACTTCTTCAAACGGTCAGATGTAACACTAACATTGAGCAAGGTTTCAAGCTCAACTAAGCCACAATGTAGGACTGAAAACAAGAGATGCTCTTTCACCCACAGGATTATAAACCCATGGAACTGCCTACCCGACTAAGCCGTAAATGCCAAACTTTGCTGAACTTCAAATTCCAACTTGAAATAATCATCAGGATAAATGGGAGAAACTTTGACAAGCCACCGGCTTCCTGTCCTCGTCTAGGTCACTAGGATGTTAGTGGCCCTCAAGTAAATTCAGGGAACTGAGTGAGTGTGAGTGCGAACGTACGTTCATCTAGTTGTATATCACTCTCTAGGCATGTGCATGTGTTATTTTTTTTAGTTAAAAAAAATGTATACTCAAAACCTGTTGCAGTCGACGAATAGCGTGGAGTGCCAACAGCCACATACATGCATGTCATTCTTTCTTGTTTTAACATGTATACAGAAATGTTGAACAGTAATGAAAGCTTGTGTGCGAGATCGAGGGAAAGTGCAACAGGCGACGGGCTGCTTAAATATTGATAAATTGAGTAACAACACCAAATATTTATTATATGTTGTGAAGGACAACCAGAATGTTGACTTTTGTATTATGGAATTTGAACAAACCAGAAACTTTCTGGGCATAATGATATTGATCAGGCTCATTGGATGTGCTAATAGCGGCCAGGCACTGAGAGAGAGCGAGCAAGCAAGCAAGCAAGCAAGCAAGCAAGCAAGCAAACAAACAAACAAGCAAGCAAGCGAGCGAGCGAGCGAGCAGCCATCTAGTCCGCTGCCCTCCACTAAGTAAAACAAAGCACCCGTGGGATCCTTCTCAAATTAATGCAGCGTCTTAAAATTCTCTCAGTGTGTGGTCCGCTCTCAGCTTCCTCGGGAGGGTTAATCACACTTTTCATCCGGTTGATATAGTGCTCGGCGATATATTTCGGATAAAGACGCGTCTACCGGTCTGATTAACACCGGATGTTCGTGCAAGAGATCGACCTGCTTCTCAATGTTAGATTATTGTAAATTTGTTTTGTTTTATTTAACTGATTTATGTAACAACTATAATTGCTAATAGGTATTGATTTTTTCTGCCTATATTTTTGCTATGTAAAGTACCAGTTATCGGCGCGGGTGTAATGTGAATGCTCGAAATCTATATATATTTTATATTGATATATATTTTTGTTACATGTTCTTGTTATATATATTTTTTAGATTATTATATATTAATTAATTTTGTGTGTAGCTAGATCTTGCTTAGGTGTTTTGGTTCATTGACTATTATTTGTATTTACAGTACGTGAGTGAAGCATTTAGAGGGTGCTATTCGAGTTGTCAAAGTAAGTACTGTTCAAGACATTTTTACACGTAATCACCTCAGTTGTGTGCAACAGCCAGTATTAAAAAAATGTCAAATGCTCGTTGATCCAGCTGCTAAAACCGCACTTTATAACTTAAAAAAAATTTACATGCGACTTTCAAATGATTAGGTACAACATTTTCTCGTACAATGCTTCATTCACTTTCAGTCCATCAAAACAAACTGCCGTCAAGTTCACAACTTATAAGTCAATTACCGAGAGAAAAATCTTAAATCAGAATTTGACGTATTGCTTGGACTGAAGGATGGGTTGCTCACTTCACATACTTGAGTCCCACCTCTTTACCTGCTTCACCCACGTTCAGTAGATTAAAATAATTACTAACAATATCTTAGCTCCGAACCCATCTTATCCTAAGCCTAACTATAGAAAACAACAATAATATACATTAATAATCATTATATTGAAGAAAATAACGTTTTGGGTTAGAGAGTGCGGTGAACCTGACGAGTTAGTCTTGGGGCTCAGTCACAGCTGGAACAGTCGCAGGGTTGATATCTGAGTAATATTGGACGAGCATAATGTGAGGATTGGTTGGGGTCGACTGCAGCTTGGATCACAACCCGAGGAGTTGTACACAAAGTGCTTATTATTTATCAACAGGAGAAGTGGCAGCTAGATTAACGAGCATTTTGTCATTGTCCACGAGGACAAGTTGCAGCCTGCGTGATCACAGCCTGCGTGATCACAGCCTGCATGATCACAGCCTGCATGATCACAGCTTGCATGATCACAACCTGCACGATCACAGCCTGCACGATCACAGCCTGCACGATCACTGCCTGCACGATCACAGCCTGCACGATCACAGCCTGCACGATCACAGCCTGCACGATCACAGCCTGCATGATCACAGCCTGCACAAGCACGGCATGAGGATGGGATGTAAGAAAGGTTACATCCCACAGGAACAATACTCTGGTGAAATACTTCCACTGGAAACTTCAGTAAGGAACACGGGTGGTGACGTCCTATCTGCAAAAATCATCAATTATCTGTGTCTAATTATACACGATCATCATCCCCGCTGGCGATAGTTAAGAGTGACAGGATCACCTGTTACCAGTACAGGTCCAGAGGAAGGTCGTTATTGCTTACTGAGTATGGAAGACAAGCATGCAGTATAGGGACTATATGGTCCTCGTGCTGGAGAGTTGAGCACACTTCCTCGTGCTGGAGAGTTGAGCACACTTCCTCGTGCTGGAGAGTTGAGCACACTTCCTCGTGCTGGAGAGTTGAGCACACTTCCTCGTGCTGGAGAGTTGAGCACACTTCCTCGTGCTGGAGAGTTGAGCACACTTCCTCGTGCTGAAGTTGAGCACACTTCCTCGTGCTGAAGTTGAGCACACTTCCTCGTGCTGGAGAGTTGAGCACACTTCCTCGTGCTGAAGTTGAGCACACTTCCTCGTGCTTTTTTTTTTTTACAATATTAGGTTTAGGCGACAACCAAAACGACGACCAAGCGAAGACAACATTTGAGACTAGGACGACGGTGAAGACCAAGAATGATGTAAGCCCATCTCACACAAACATTAAGGAATAAAATGTACAAACATGAGTATTTCACACAGCTATGTATCATGTATCACATGACACACAGCTATGTATCATGTGTCTAGTTTAGTGCCCCTTGTCGGGGACACGAAGGCAAGTGAGAGCTGACCGTCCGGTCACCCTCTCAGTTACCGGCCACATCAGGCCGTGTTTAACCCTCACACACATTCATGCGCCAACAGAGAGGATGAGAGTGAAAGTGCTCAACTAAATATACTCGACTGGATTTGTTTACGAGGTCAAGCTCCCAAGCCCGGCCTTTCGACAATCTGTACCTCAGTGTGTGTCAGTACCCGCTGCCATAGTGTCCGTGGCGGCTGCCACTATGGACGTGGCGGCTGCCACTGTGGCCGTGGCGGCTGCCATAGTAGTCTTGACGGTTGCCATTTTGGCCGCCTTAGTGGCGGTGGTTATGGCGGGTGCTTTAGTATCGGTGGCGGCGGCGGCGTTCATGTCCGCAGTTTGCCTCGCAGCCGCCAGCTGCTCCAAGCCGCTCTTATTCGCACGAAACCGGGAAATTAGTGCGCCATTATCTTAATTCATGGACCGCAGGATATGACCAGAGATAAGCCCAGGAGCCAAGAATTTCTGCATTTCTGTTAAAGCCCTCGAAGGCTGGGGGGGGGGTTGGGGGGGGAGGGATGGTGCTTGTTTATATGTGAAGTGGTTCATGTCAAGGGAGGATTAGGAATTATGAGAGGGAAGTTAATCTTCTGTGAGATGATATTTCATCTGAGGGAGAATAGTAGTATTACTTATGGCGTCAGCATTGCAACATCAGACAAGGAGAAAGTCCGCCTCAAAGCAGTGTGTGCCTCCCATGCAGGAGACTTCCTTCTGGTAGTACCCATGTCGACAATGGGCACGCGTCTAGATCCAGAATCCCTTCCAGTAGCAGTGGCCCTCCGCCTTGGTGCCCCAATTCACACTGAATACAAGTGTATTTGCAACAGGATGGAAGCAAACCAATATGGACTGCATGGGTTGCACTGCGGAAGATCCAAGGGCTGTCATGCAAGACACAACGAGGCCATTGTCATCATCAAGAGGAGCTTTTTCTCAGCTCAGTGCCCAGCGGAGAGAGAATCTGGCATCCTAGGGGACCCAAACCCGGATGACCCCCTCACTTTGCCCAGATGGCATCACAATGTACCCCTGGAAGAGGGGCAGACAGCAGGTGTGGGACTATACTGTGTGTATCCATCCCTGGCTGACACACTTCGGTGCTGATCAAGCAGGTGGGGCGGCCAACCGCAGGAAAACAGCAAATCAATCAAGTACAGGCGATTGGGAAGGAAGGTCAATACACCTTTGTTCTCATAGCGTCTGAGATGCATGGCCCCTGGAGTAGGAGTGCCTTGGGATTCCTCAAAGAATTTGGCTCCAGGCTCATTGACATCACCAGAGACCCAAGGGCTGCCAGTTTTCTTTTTCAGCGCCTCAGTGTGGCGATCTAGAGGGGAAACGCCTGCTGCGTCCTCGGTTTCTGTCTGTAAGCAGGGGAGCTCCAAGAGATCCATAACCTTTAAACCCTATTGTATTAACTAATGTACATCTTGTAACCTTTAAATATCTAATGAAGCACAACAAAACATAACCCCCCCCCTTCCTTTTATCTTGAGATGATTTCGGGGCTTTAGTGTCCCCGTGGCCCGGTCCTCGACCAGACCTTCACCCCCAGGAAGCAGCCCGTGACAGCTGACTAACACCCAGGTACCTATTTTACTGCTAGGTAACAGGGGCATAGGGTGAAAGAAACTTTGCCCATTGTTTCTCGCCAGCGCCCGGGATCGAACCCGGGACCACAGGATCACAAGTCCAGTGTGCTGTCCGCTCGGCCAACCGGCTCCCTCGGCCGACCGGCTCCCTCGGCCGACCGGGGGGGGGGGGGAGAGAAAAGCACACAGAAAATATTGGAGGGACCTCAACATTCCCTCTAATGCATTATGTGTGATTTCCTCTTGAGGTTAAGGATCCTCTTCTTCCAGCCAGAGGTAGTACTCCCTCCACACACACACACACACACACTCACACACACACACACACACACACACACACACACACACACACACACACACACACACACACACACACACACACACACTCACACACACACACACACAAATGGAATGCATTAGGGGGTGATGTGGTGGAGGCTGACTCCATACACAGTTTCAAATGTAGATATGATAGAGCCCAATAGGCTCAGGAATCTGTACACTTGTTGATTGACGGTTGAGAGGCGGGACCAAAGAGCCAGAGTTCAACCCCCGCAAACACAACTAGGTGAGTACACACACACACACATATTTACTATATATATATGTGTGTGTGTGTGTATGTATACTATATATTTAGTGTACTGTATATTTTGGTAGCAGTCTTTCCTGTAAACATATGTTGTTGAATATGACCGGAAGGGTAAGATTAATGATTCTAACACACATTTTTTCAATATTTCTTGTTTTTCTTCACTGTCGAGGGTAGTTGAAAAATTAACTCTCCAAAGTTCATTTTCACACTTTATTTATGGTCTGACGCCTAGGGAAGTGTTTCGCATGTCACTTCCCACATTTTCAAAGACAAGTTTTACGTGGAATGCCAAGGCTTATATTCGCTTGGGGTGAGGTGATACAGGACATGATTGAGATGAACAAATAGATGAATGGCATATAGGTATTAAGGCTATTGAGTGTTCTATGCTCTTGCTTCATCTGTTTCTGTGTTGGTTCGGGATCTTGAAGTGGGTAGAATGTAACTATGTGTTAATTGGCTATTGATTGCTGGTTTTGAGATTTTGATGTTTAGGGGCCTCACTGATGTCAAGTCTCTTATTGTCGTTGTATCAGTCAATAATTTCTGTGTTGTTAAAATTTCTCTGGTGATGGTCTGGTTGTGTGAGGAAATCATATATTCCTTGATGGAGCCTTGTTGCTTGTGCATGGTTAACCGCCTAGAGAGAGAGACGTTCTTGTCTTGCCTGTATACTGATATCTTTGGGGCTGACAGTCCCCAAGTGGGCATGTGAAGGCAACGACCAGGACGGCTCAGGCAGCGCATGAGCAGGCCAGAGGGGAAACAACACATGAGACAGCTTACGGAACGGAACGGAGCTGAAGTAAAATCCAGCCTGAACACAAGGTGAAACGGCTCTGCCAGCGCTGCACGATACGAGGCTACAGTATTCGGCATAGGATGATAATCCTGAAACAACCAAGAGAGGAAGGATACGATAACTCAATCCGAAACAGAAGCAAACCTACAAAGGGACAAGAAATAACGAAAGGATCACCAGAAAATTTCATACTGTCACCGAGATGAGGCATGCAGGTGGGACACCATCATTGAAGCCACCAGCTCACCATACAAGTAGTGATAGACCCGAGTCAGAAAGACCAGATACAAAGACTTGGAGAAAATCGAACCAGTTACACTGAACCCCCCGGGACGTGTACACTCACGGGGACTTAGTGGAGAACCACCAATATAAATAAGAGGTACCAACACCAAGGGGCAGACCCCCCCCCCCACCAGGCAGGAAACAAAAAGAAAAGAAAACCCCACGAGCACAAAAACCTAGGCGGAATAGAGCCAGCTACTGTTATATGGTGAAAACTAGCTGCACAGTACATTGCGCCCCTACCAGTGACGAAGCTACCTCCTACCCAGAAGCAAGCAGGGGAGCATGAAACACCCCAGCCAACTGCAAGGGCGGGCAATCACAGAGCAGAAAAAGGCCATGGTGGAGGTAGGTCCTAAGCTACTTGTGGAAGATAACTACAAGCCTTAAGGGCAGTACTTCCAGGGCACCTAGGGAAGGTAACCCTAGGCACATGCAGCCCGAGTACAGGTGAAATTACTCCTGGCTCTTGTCACGAATGGGGGTGTGTGGTAATGACTTTTAAATGTTGTCTAGGGAAATAGAGGTTTTTACTTGAGCCAAGGGAAAATCAAGAAGTAAGGGGAAATAGCCAAGTACATAAGACAAAATTTATATGTATAAGACACACTATAATATATGGCATAAATTTTACTCCTTACAACTCAAGCTCAATGTGGAGGTAACATCCTGGTTAATAAAACTCCAACACGGGCTCTGGATACCCTATGGCTCTCCGTCCCTAATCTGGAACTGTGCACTCGGCCACCACTCCTGCCCACCGGTGACACACACATATAAACCACTAGGAAGCCTGGACTTACAAAACAGCACCATAGCCCGCCTGAGTACTCTACCCTATCTTGCAACCCTGTTAAGATTAAACTATGGCTTATGTACGGGCGGAGAAAAACCCTCAGTAAACAAGGTCTGGTCGTCAACGTTCCACCGCCCCTCAGGTCAAGATGGCGTCCATCACTCCTGCGTCATCGCCCCTAAATACTCCATTTTTTAACATTACCATTCAAACCTTCTATTGACTTCATTTAACATATCCCCCATGGTTGCTTTTTAATTGAGTCCATTTTTCCCCTCACATAGTTTGGCTATTCCGGTACACATTATTCCTAAACAATTTCCAGCTGAGAAGGTACTACTTGGCTTGGCGGATTCCCTCTGGCCTGCTCATGCGCTGCCTGAGCCGTCCTGGTCGTTGCCTTCACATGCCCACTTGGGGACTGTCAGCCCCAAAGATATCAGTATACAGGCAAGACAAGAACGTCTCTCTCTCTAGGCGGTTAACCATGCACAAGCAACAAGGCTCCATCAAGGAATATATGATTTCCTCACACAACCAGACCATCACCAGAGAAATTTTAACAACACAGAAATTATTGACTGATACAACGACAATAAGAGACTTGACATCAGTGAGGCCCCTAAACATCAAAATCTCAAAACCAGCAATCAATAGCCAATTAACACATAGTTACATTCTACCCACTTCAAGATCCCGAACCAACACAGAAACAGATGAAGCAAGAGCATAGAACACTCAATAGCCTTAATACCTATATGCCATTCAACTATTTGTTCATCTCAATCATGTCCTGTATCACCTCACCCCAAGCGAATATAAGCCTTGGCATTCCACGTAAAACTTGTCTTTGAAAATGTGGGAAGTGACATGCGAAACACTTCCCTAGGCGTCAGACCATAAATAAAGTGTGAAAATGAACTTTGGAGAGTTAATTTTTCAACTACCCTCGACAGTGAAGAAAAACAAGAAATATTGAAAAAATGTGTGTTAGAATCATTAATCTTACCCTTCCGGTCATATTCAACAACATATGTTTACAGGAAAGACTGCTACCAAAATATACAGTACACTAAATATATAGTATACATACACACACACACATATGCAACTGAAAACTCACACCCCAGAAGTGACTCGAACCCATACTCCCAGATGCCATGCAACTGGTATGTACAAGACGCCTTAATCCACTTGACCATCACGACCGGACATAATGAGGTGATAGCCGAGGCTATTTGAACCACCCCACCGCCGGCACTCGGATAGTAATCTTGGGCATAGCATTTTACCAAATCACCTCATTCTTTGGGGCACACGTGAGGAACACAAATGCGAACAAGCCTGAATGGTCCCCAGGACTATATGCAACTGAAAACTCACACCCCAGAAGTGACTCGAACCCATACTCCCAGATGCCACGCAACTGGTATGTACAAGACGCCTTAATCCACTTGACCATCACGACCGGACATAATGAGGTGATAGCCGAGGCTATTTGAACCACCCCACCGCCGGCACTCGGATAGTAATCTTGGGCATAGCATTTTACCAAATCACCTCATTCTTTGGGGCACACGTGAGGAACACAAATGCGAACAAGCCTGAATGGTCCCCAGGACTATATGCAACTGAAAACTCACACCCCAGAAGTGACTCGAACCCATACTCCCAGATGCCACGCAACTGGTATGTACAAGACGCCTTAATCCACTTGACCATCACGACCGGACATAATGAGGTGATAGCCGAGGCTATTTGAACCACCCCACCGCCGGCACTCGGATAGTAATCTTGGGCATAGCATTTTACCAAATCACCTCATTCTTTGGGGCACACGTGAGGAACACAAATGCGAACAAGCCTGAATGGTCCCCAGGACTATATGCAACTGAAAACTCACACCCCAGAAGTGACTCGAACCCATACTCCCAGATGCCACGCAACTGGTATGTACAAGACGCCTTAATCCACTTGACCATCACGACCGGACATAATGAGGTGATAGCCGAGGCTATTTGAACCACCCCACCGCCGGCACTCGGATAGTAATCTTGGGCATAGCATTTTACCAAATCACCTCATTCTTTGGGGCACACGTGAGGAACACAAATGCGAACAAGCCTGAATGGTCCCCAGGACTATATGCAACTGAAAACTCACACCCCAGAAGTGACTCGAACCCATACTCCCAGATGCCACGCAACTGGTATGTACAAGACGCCTTAATCCACTTGACCATCACGACCGGACATAATGAGGTGATAGCCGAGGCTATTTGAACCACCCCACCGCCGGCACTCGGATAGTAATCTTGTGTTCCTCACGTGTGCCCCAAAGAATGAGGTGATTTGGTAAAATGCTATGCCCAAGATTACTATCCGAGTGCCGGCGGTGGGGTGGTTCAAATAGCCTCGGCTATCACCTCATTATGTCCGGTCGTGATGGTCAAGTGGATTAAGGCGTCTTGTACATACCAGTTGCGTGGCATCTGGGAGTATGGGTTCGAGTCACTTCTGGGGTGTGAGTTTTCAGTTGCATATAGTCCTGGGGACCATTCAGGCTTGTTCGCACACATATATATATATAGTAAATATGTGTGTGTGTGTGTACTCACCTAGTTGTGTTTGCGGGGGTTGAACTCTGGCTCTTTGGTCCCGCCTCTCAACCGTCAATCAACAAGTGTACAGATTCCTGAGCCTATTGGGCTCTATCATATCTACATTTGAAACTGTGTATGGAGTCAGCCTCCACCACATCACCCCCTAATGCATTCCATTTGTGTGAGTGTGTGTGTGTGTGTGTGTGTGTGTGTGTGTGTGTGTGTGTGTGTGTGTGTGTGTGTGTGTGTGTGTGTGTGTGTGTGTGTGTGTGTGTGTGGAGGGAGTACTACCTCTGGCTGGAAGAAGAGGATCCTTAACCTCAAGAGGAAATCACACATAATGCATTAGAGGGAATGTTGAGGTCCCTCCAATATTTTCTGTGTGCTTTTCTCTCCCCCCCCCCCCCCCCCCCGGTCGGCCGAGGGAGCCGGTCGGCCGAGGGAGCCGGTTGGCCGAGCGGACAGCACACTGGACTTGTGATCCTGTGGTCCCGGGTTCGATCCCGGGCGCTGGCGAGAAACAATGGGCAAAGTTTCTTTCACCCTATGCCCCTGTTACCTAGCAGTAAAATAGGTACCTGGGTGTTAGTCAGCTGTCACGGGCTGCTTCCTGGGGGTGAAGGTCTGGTCGAGGACCGGGCCACGGGGACACTAAAGCCCCGAAATCATCTCAAGATAAAAGGAAGGGGGGGGGTTATGTTTTGTTGTGCTTCATTAGATATTTAAAGGTTACAAGATGTACATTAGTTAATACAATAGGGTTTAAAGGTTATGGATCTCTTGGAGCTCCCCTGCTTACAGACAGAAACCGAGGACGCAGCAGGCGTTTCCCCTCTAGATCGCCACACTGAGGCGCTGAAAAAGAAAACTGGCAGCCCTTGGGTCTCTGGTGATGTCAATGAGCCTGGAGCCAAATTCTTTGAGGAATCCCAAGGCACTCCTACTCCAGGGGCCATGCATCTCAGACGCTATGAGAACAAAGGTGTATTGACCTTCCTTCCCAATCGCCTGTACTTGATTGATTTGCTGTTTTCCTGCGGTTGGCCGCCCCACCTGCTTGATCAGCACCGAAGTGTGTCAGCCAGGGATGGATACACACAGTATAGTCCCACACCTGCTGTCTGCCCCTCTTCCAGGGGTACATTGTGATGCCATCTGGGCAAAGTGAGGGGGTCATCCGGGTTTGGGTCCCCTAGGATGCCAGATTCTCTCTCCGCTGGGCACTGAGCTGAGAAAAAGCTCCTCTTGATGATGACAATGGCCTCGTTGTGTCTTGCATGACAGCCCTTGGATCTTCCGCAGTGCAACCCATGCAGTCCATATTGGTTTGCTTCCACCCTGTTGCAAATACACTTGTATTCAGTGTGAATTGGGGCACCAAGGCGGAGGGCCACTGCTACTGGAAGGGATTCTGGATCTAGACGCGTGCCCATTGTCGACATGGGTACTACCAGAAGGAAGTCTCCTGCATGGGAGGCACACACTGCTTTGAGGCGGACTTTCTCCTTGTCTGATGTTGCAATGCTGACGCCATAAGTAATACTACTATTCTCCCTCAGATGAAATATCATCTCACAGAAGATTAACTTCCCTCTCATAATTCCTAATCCTCCCTTGACATGAACCACTTCACATATAAACAAGCACCATCCCTCCCCCCCCAACCCCCCCCCCAGCCTTCGAGGGCTTTAACAGAAATGCAGAAATTCTTGGCTCCTGGGCTTATCTCTGGTCATATCCTGCGGTCCATGAATTAAGATAATGGCGCACTAATTTCCCGGTTTCGTGCGAATAAGAGCGGCTTGGAGCAGCTGGCGGCTGCGAGGCAAACTGCGGACATGAACGCCGCCGCCGCCACCGATACTAAAGCACCCGCCATAACCACCGCCACTAAGGCGGCCAAAATGGCAACCGTCAAGACTACTATGGCAGCCGCCACGGCCACAGTGGCAGCCGCCACGTCCATAGTGGCAGCCGCCACGGACACTATGGCAGCGGGTACTGACACACACTGAGGTACAGATTGTCGAAAGGCCGGGCTTGGGAGCTTGACCTCGTAAACAAATCCAGTCGAGTATATTTAGTTGAGCACTTTCACTCTCATCCTCTCTGTTGGCGCATGAATGTGTGTGAGGGTTAAACACGGCCTGATGTGGCCGGTAACTGAGAGGGTGACCGGACGGTCAGCTCTCACTTGCCTTCGTGTCCCCGACAAGGGGCACTAAACTAGACACATGATACATAGCTGTGTGTCATGTGATACATGATACATAGCTGTGTGAAATACTCATGTTTGTACATTTTATTCCTTAATGTTTGTGTGAGATGGGCTTACATCATTCTTGGTCTTCACCGTCGTCCTAGTCTCAAATGTTGTCTTCGCTTGGTCGTCGTTTTGGTTGTCGCCTAAACCTAATATTGTAAAAAAAAAAAAGCACGAGGAAGTGTGCTCAACTTCAGCACGAGGAAGTGTGCTCAACTCTCCAGCACGAGGAAGTGTGCTCAACTTCAGCACGAGGAAGTGTGCTCAACTTCAGCACGAGGAAGTGTGCTCAACTCTCCAGCACGAGGAAGTGTGCTCAACTCTCCAGCACGAGGAAGTGTGCTCAACTCTCCAGCACGAGGAAGTGTGCTCAACTCTCCAGCACGAGGAAGTGTGCTCAACTCTCCAGCACGAGGAAGTGTGCTCAACTCTCCAGCACGAGGAAGTGTGCTCAACTCTCCAGCACGAGGACCATATAGTCCCTATACTGCATGCTTGTCTTCCATACTCAGTAAGCAATAACGACCTTCCTCTGGACCTGTACTGGTAACAGGTGATCCTGTCACTCTTAACTATCGCCAGCGGGGATGATGATCGTGTATAATTAGACACAGATAATTGATGATTTTTGCAGATAGGACGTCACCACCCGTGTTCCTTACTGAAGTTTCCAGTGGAAGTATTTCACCAGAGTATTGTTCCTGTGGGATGTAACCTTTCTTACATCCCATCCTCATGCCGTGCTTGTGCAGGCTGTGATCATGCAGGCTGTGATCGTGCAGGCTGTGATCGTGCAGGCTGTGATCGTGCAGGCTGTGATCGTGCAGGCAGTGATCGTGCAGGCTGTGATCGTGCAGGCTGTGATCGTGCAGGTTGTGATCATGCAAGCTGTGATCATGCAGGCTGTGATCATGCAGGCTGTGATCACGCAGGCTGTGATCACGCAGGCTGCAACTTGTCCTCGTGGACAATGACAAAATGCTCGTTAATCTAGCTGCCACTTCTCCTGTTGATAAATAATAAGCACTTTGTGTACAACTCCTCGGGTTGTGATCCAAGCTGCAGTCGACCCCAACCAATCCTCACATTATGCTCGTCCAATATTACTCAGATATCAACCCTGCGACTGTTCCAGCTGTGACTGAGCCCCAAGACTAACTCGTCAGGTTCACCGCACTCTCTAACCCAAAACGTTATTTTCTTCAATATAATGATTATTAATGTATATTATTGTTGTTTTCTATAGTTAGGCTTAGGATAAGATGGGTTCGGAGCTAAGATATTGTTAGTAATTATTTTAATCTACTGAACGTGGGTGAAGCAGGTAAAGAGGTGGGACTCAAGTATGTGAAGTGAGCAACCCATCCTTCAGTCCAAGCAATACGTCAAATTCTGATTTAAGATTTTTCTCTCGGTAATTGACTTATAAGTTGTGAACTTGACGGCAGTTTGTTTTGATGGACTGAAAGTGAATGAAGCATTGTACGAGAAAATGTTGTACCTAATCATTTGAAAGTCGCATGTAAATTTTTTTTAAGTTATAAAGTGCGGTTTTAGCAGCTGGATCAACGAGCATTTGACATTTTTTTAATACTGGCTGTTGCACACAACTGAGGTGATTACGTGTAAAAATGTCTTGAACAGTACTTACTTTGACAACTCGAATAGCACCCTCTAAATGCTTCACTCACGTACTGTAAATACAAATAATAGTCAATGAACCAAAACACCTAAGCAAGATCTAGCTACACACAAAATTAATTAATATATAATAATCTAAAAAATATATATAACAAGAACATGTAACAAAAATATATATCAATATAAAATATATATAGATTTCGAGCATTCACATTACACCCGCGCCGATAACTGGTACTTTACATAGCAAAAATATAGGCAGAAAAAATCAATACCTATTAGCAATTATAGTTGTTACATAAATCAGTTAAATAAAACAAAACAAATTTACAATAATCTAACATTGAGAAGCAGGTCGATCTCTTGCACGAACATCCGGTGTTAATCAGACCGGTAGACGCGTCTTTATCCGAAATATATCGCCGAGCACTATATCAACCGGATGAAAAGTGTGATTAACCCTCCCGAGGAAGCTGAGAGCGGACCACACACTGAGAGAATTTTAAGACGCTGCATTAATTTGAGAAGGATCCCACGGGTGCTTTGTTTTACTTAGTGGAGGGCAGCGGACTAGATGGCTGCTCGCTCGCTCGCTCGCTTGCTTGCTTGTTTGTTTGCTTGCTTGCTTGCTTGCTTGCTTGCTTGCTTGTTTGCTTGCTTGCTTGCTTGCTTGCTTGCTTGCTTGCTCGCTCTCTCTCAGTGCCTGGCCGCTATTAGCACATCCAATGAGCCTGATCAATATCATTATGCCCAGAAAGTTTCTGGTTTGTTCAAATTCCATAATACAAAAGTCAACATTCTGGTTGTCCTTCACAACATATAATAAATATTTGGTGTTGTTACTCAATTTATCAATATTTAAGCAGCCCGTCGCCTGTTGCACTTTCCCTCGATCTCGCACACAAGCTTTCATTACTGTTCAACATTTCTGTATACATGTTAAAACAAGAAAGAATGACATGCATGTATGTGGCTGTTGGCACTCCACGCTATTCGTCGACTGCAACAGGTTTTGAGTATACATTTTTTTTAACTAAAAAAAATAACACATGCACATGCCTAGAGAGTGATATACAACTAGATGAACGTACGTTCGCACTCACACTCACTCAGTTCCCTGAATTTACTTGAGGGCCACTAACATCCTAGTGACCTAGACGAGGACAGGAAGCCGGTGGCTTGTCAAAGTTTCTCCCATTTATCCTGATGATTATTTCAAGTTGGAATTTGAAGTTCAGCAAAGTTTGGCATTTACGGCTTAGTCGGGTAGGCAGTTCCATGGGTTTATAATCCTGTGGGTGAAAGAGCATCTCTTGTTTTCAGTCCTACATTGTGGCTTAGTTGAGCTTGAAACCTTGCTCAATGTTAGTGTTACATCTGACCGTTTGAAGAAGTCGTCTGGATCAACATCCTCCAAATTGTTAGGTATTTTGAACATTCCGATGAAATCAGTTATATTAATGCCTAGTTTCCCGTGTTGTTAGCCCTGTATCCCTTAACCTTCCCTGGTATGAGCGTTGACTTAGTTCTGGAATTATTTATGTTGCCCGGTGTTGAATTTTGTCCAATGAAGGAATGTCTTTCTGAAGATCAGGTCTCCATGTCTGGATGCCATAATCCAGGTGGGAACGCATCAAAGATTTATACAACTGAATAACTACCTTCTTTTCCTTAAATTCAAAGGTACCATTGATTATTCCTAGGCTCTGGTTAGCTTTTATTACTGCCGCTCCCACTGACTGTGCAACTTTCAGTGAATGATGGATTCTGACTCCAAGGTCCTTTTCTTCATCAATTTGCTGCGAGGGTAATGGTGTTAATTTAGTAGTTGTGACGGACAGTTTTGCCCCACATGCAACGTAGAGCATAAACCCTACGGGATGACCTGGGTAAGTTGAAAGAATGATGCAGCAAGTGGCTACTAGAGTTTAACTCGGAAAATGCAAAATAATTATTCTTTCTAAAGTCAGACAGAAGAATACGGAAAGCGGAATAGGAAGTCATTCAGAAACACGAATAAGACTTGTGTCAGACTCGTTCTGGAGAGCTCAGCGCCATCATGAACTATCTTTTTGAATACAAAACTCACATGAAAAAGCTCTACACTATCCCCAGTGTCGAGAAGTATGAATGGAGAGACTAAAGAAATTAAACCCCAGATCACTGTAAGAGTAAAAATAAGGGAGACATGATCACCACATTCAAAATTATCAGGAAAATAAACAGGCAGACACTCATGGATGATACATAAAAAAGGAATTTGGGTGAAACCAAGTGCCTGAACGAGCCACAGTAACAAAAATGGTCAGTATCAAAACTGTAAAAATAGGATAAGTTAAGATGTGAAGTAAGAATGCAGACTCCATACACAGATTCTTTTTATGGGAGACCCCCAAAAGGATCGATTGAATGCTGAGAAGCGGCATCCACGAGCTGAAGCTTGATACTCACACTTACATGGACTACATAATATAGAACACACGCTACATGCGGGTTTCAAGAGATGTTTTCACGAACGTAGCGCAAAATCAGAATTGCGTTGTGTTGTTACAAACGTCACACCCACACTCAGGCGGGCGCCAACGATAGAGGCTTAGGACTCAGGACATCGTGAATTCGCTAAGAATAAATCCGCTTATGAAAACAGGGCGGGATTTGCTGAAGGTGTTCTGTGGCTGCTATCTGTTTTCTCTGCTTTGTGTGTCTGTATGTTGTTATTTGTGTGTGTCTCTCTCTCTCTCTTACACAATATACTTTTTATGACCGAGAGGTGAGAGTGCGCGAGTCAGAAGACGACTACAGAAGTGAACACCGACAACATGTTATCATACAGATTCGAGAACTGATTCAAGAACACATACGTGACAACATCCATCTGATCACAAATGTCATTTCATTAATGCAAACACTCAAACGTCAAGGCCGTCGGGTACTTATCAGTTGGGTGCCAAGTCATGTGGGAATAATAGTTAATGACATTGCAGACGAAGCTGCACAACTTGCAACTAAGAGAAGAAATGTAGACATTTACATACCACAGCGTCTATCACAGATTAAAAAAGTAATTTGAAACAGAGCAATGCAAAAGATGTACAGTGACCACAACACAGCTGTGTTGTGGGGTTGGTTGGCCCAGTGGACAGCGTTCTAGACTCGTGGACTTAGGCACCGAGGTTCGATCACCGCACCCGGCGGAGACAGATGGACAGTTTCCTCAATTCTGATGCGCCTGTTACCGAGCAGTAAATAGGTACCTGGGAGTTAGACAGCTGCTACGGGCTACTTCCTGGGTGTATGTCTGTGTGTGGGGAAAAAATAGTAACAGTTGATTGATTGACAGTTGAGAGGAGGGCCGAAAGAGCAGAGCTCAACCCCCGTAAACACAAATAGGTGAATACAGCAGTTGCAACATCAGGATCTGCGGGTTGGTACAAGTATTCAACCAACTATGAACCACTTATTTTGGTGAAAGGGAGCAGTAGAACAACAGAAGTACCCTTACATCGCATCAGGCTTGGATACCCATGTGCATGGGAAATAGGATTACAGGTTCCGGAAGATGAGAGGAAATATCAGCACTGTGGAGATCTGGCCCGACAGGCCACTGGAACACTAACACAATGCACAGTTACAACCACAACAGACCACTGGAACATTATCTAACACAGCGCAGTTACAAACCCATTTTGATTTCAACTTAGATTCAACAGAGCAGAAGAGGTTGGTAAACACACGAGGCAAAATCTTACTGAAGCGGCCATACGAGTCATAAATACTTATACACCGCCTAAGTAAAACAAAAACAAGCAACACTTAATGGGCCAACCAGAGGCTTAGGGCCCGCGCAGGAATATTCCTGAAAAAAAAAATCTATAGAAGTGTCTCTCGGCACGCAAGTCTCTCTCGCCACGCAAGTCTCTCTCGCCACGCAAGTCTCTCTCGCCACGCAAGTCTCTCAGTGTCAGTATGGCATTCAACAGCAAAAGTCACACTGCCGAACGAATATCTAACTAGACAGCTTAATACAATCAGAAATCATTAAAATCAAATCTTGTATTGTAACTCGCGCGTCCGGCCGTCACGGGCGATAATTGTAGTTAAACGGAGTTGCTTGGTAAATATCAGATATACAACTGTGGATGGGAAGGGCGACTCCCACACGGCAGTTGAGATGGTTGCTTGGGGAGAGGAAGGTCAATAGTGGGTATATGGTGGCCAGGAGGAGGAGGGTCAGGAAGTGGAAGATGGTGGTGGATCTCATACCCATGGGATGGGTATGGGGTCCACTACCCCCACGGGTGGGTGTGGGGTCCACCACCGCCCACGGGTGGGTGTGGGGTCCACCACCGCCCACGGGTGGGTGTGGGGTCCACCACCGCCCACGGGTGGGTGTGGGGTCCACCACCGCCCACGGGTGGGTGTGGGGTCCACCACCGCCCACGGGTGGGTGTGGGGTCCACCACCGCCCACGGGTGGGTGTGGGGTCCACCACCGCCCACGGGTGGGTGTGGGGTCCACCACCGCCCACGGGTGGGTGTGGGGTCCACCACCGCCCACGGGTGGGTGTGGGGTCCACCACCGCCCACGGGTGGGTGTGGGGTCCACCACCGCCCACGGGTGGGTGTGGGGTCCACCACCGCCCACGGGTGGGTGTGGGGTCCACCACCGCCCACGGGTGGGTATGGGGTCCACCACCGCCCACGGGTGGGTATGGGGTCCACCACCGCCCACGGGTGGGTATGGGGTCCACCACCGCCCACGGGTGGGTATGGGGTCCACCACCGCCCACGGGTGGGTATGGAGTCCACCACCGCCCACGGGTGGGTATGGGGTCCACCACCGCCCACGGGTGGGTATGGGGTCCACCACCGCCCACGGGTGGGTATGGGGTCCACCACCGCCCACGGGTGGGTATGGGGTCCACCACCGCCCACGGGTGGGTATGGGGTCCACCACCGCCCACGGGTGGGTATGGGGTCCACCACCGCCCACGGGTGGGTATGGGGTCCACCACCGCCCACGGGTGGGTATGGGGTCCACCACCGCCCACGGGTGGGTATGGGGTCCACCACCGCCCACGGGTGGGTATGGGGTCCACCACCGCCCACGGGTGGGTATGGGGTCCACCACCGCCCACGGGTGGGTATGGGGTCCACCACCGCCCACGGGTGGGTATGGGGTCCACCACCGCCCACGGGTGGGTATGGGGTCCACCACCGCCCACGGGTGGGTATGGGGTCCACCACCGCCCACGGGTGGGTATGGGGTCCACCACCGCCCACGGGTGGGTATGGGGTCCACCACCGCCCACGGGTGGGTATGGGGTCCACCACCGCCCACGGGTGGGTATGGGGTCCACCACCGCCCACGGGTGGGTATGGGGTCCACCACCGCCCACGGGTGGGTATGGGGTCCACCACCGCCCACGGGTGGGTATGGGGTCCACCACCGCCCACGGGTGGGTATGGGGTCCACCACCGCCCACGGGTGGGTATGGGGTCCACCACCGCCCACGGGTGGGTATGGGGTCCACCACCGCCCACGGGTGGGTATGGGGTCCACCACCGCCCACGGGTGGGTATGGGGTCCACCACTGCGCAAGGGATGGGAATGTAGTGCATAATAAATTACTAAACTGAAAATGAAAAAAACATGAGGCTCATTTGTGAAGAGTTTGTACTGTGTCTAAGGTTCCCTGGTTGTCTTAACCTCTTCCCTCACCTCTCTTACCCTCAACCCAATTCCGCTCTTCCCCTCGTCTCCAACCCCTCATACCTGCCACCCCCTTTCCCCGCACTTAAGAAAAAAACTTGACAAATCTCTCTCCACAAACTTTAAAACCCGACATCAAGAAATTTCACCTTGGCTTCCTCAGGAGGCGGAACCTCGGGAAGATGCTATCTGTTCCACCCGACACTTACACGCCTTATCTCATCTTGCCATCCCTATCCAGCCTTTTCTATCCTGACCTCGCCTTCAGTCTTGCCATCCTCCTCCAGTCTTTGTCTTCACTTTATTCTGCTCAATCCCGACTCCTCCGTCAGCCAATCCTCACCCTGCAGCCGGCTCCCCCCCCCCTCCCTCATCATCTCTTCCTCATTCATGCTAGCTGATGACTGGTACAGATACTCTTTAGTGTAGCAACACTGAGCTACACACTTACTGCTCACTCCGTTACCTACACCCTCAAGGGAAACCATCCAGGACCTAGACTCATTCCCTCGTCAGCCTCGTGTTCTGCACAGTTATAATCCTCTCAGTGGGGCACCAACCCACATTACCTTAGACTATCACCCATACCCACTACAGCCATAACACCCAGTACACAATAGAGCCCAGTAGGGTCAGGAACCTGTACACCAGTTGATTGACAGTTGAGAGGCGGGACCAAAGAGCCAGAGCTCAACCCCCGCAAGCGCAAATAGGTGAATACACATACTGTACACCCGGGACGACCACCACACACCCGGGACGACCACCACACACACACCCGGGACGACCACCACACACACACCCGGGACGACCACCCCACACACACCCAGGACGACCACCACACACACACCCGGGACGACCACCCCACACACACCCGGGACGACCACCACACACCCAGGACGACCACCACACACCCGCCACACACCGCAACAAACCCGGGTCCGGAGTCGGGTATATCCGGCCGTAATGGGTAAAGTTGGTGTGACCAGACGGAGTAAACACATGGGCGGTGATGACGTCAGCGGCGGCAACCTTCCCGGGAGAAATTGTTATTTGTCCACCCATGGCAGCGCTTAATTAAAAAAAAAATTAAGGGGGGCAGGGAGAGGGGAGGGTTTGGGTAACAGTAAGGGAGAGGGGGGGGGAAGAGCAGGGTGGAGGGAGAGGGGGGGTGAAGAGTAGGGAGGAGGGAGAGAGGGGGCAAGAGTAGGGTGGAGAAAAAGTTGGGGAAGGGAGAAGGTAAGTGAGTTAGGAAGTCCTTAAATTATTGTTTTAATTATTTAAAATTGTTAGTATTAGTATTGTTAAATAAAATTAAAAAATATATTATATTATCAGTACAAGTATTTTCATTCTAGTTAGTGCTACTAATGTGGTCATACTCGTCAACATCTAGTGTGGTGGGAGGTAGTGAAGGCAAGTAGCACCATCGCTGCCACCATCACACTATAACAAATAAATCTCCATTTCAGCTGATGCCCGAAGCCCTTTCACCGGTCGTCATAGCCAACACGAGTCACTTGTGGCCAGTTGTTGTGATGAAACTCGTAACCACTCTGAGTGCCCATACACGCACAGTGGAGTGCCCATACACGCACAGTGGAGTGCCCATACACGCACAGTGGAGTGCCCATACACGCACAGTGGAGTGCCCATACACGCACAGTGGAGTGCCCATACACGCACAGTGGAGTGCCCATACACGCACAGTGGAAAGTTCGTGTTTCTACTTCACACCGAGAGATAGTAAGGAACAACACAAGCAGCCCCGGAATTATTTCCTTGGAATGTGTGACACTTCACTACCCGCCAGTATCAGCGGTGCTCCCTCATGTCGCTTTACGCCCACTCATCACGCACCCCACTCTGCTTCCCCCCCCCCCCTCACCCCCCCCCCCCCGGACCCCTCTCAACACGCCACACACGTCCAACACACTCCACTCTGCATTTCCCCCCACCCAGACCCCTCTCACCACACCACACACGGCCCAACACACTCCACTCTGTATTACTCTTCGTCTGACATCATCCTGCACTGAAGGTAAGAGAAGCTAAACTTTGTGTGTATACTCTTGACAGTTGCACATGTGTTTCGAGCTCGTTAATTAAGCATACAAGAGACAAGCGACGTTACAAACATGCAGCTGAAGTATTTAGGTCTGTTTCATCGAGTGTGAAGTGTAAATGTTAAACTACTGTGTCACACTATAACTCAAGGCAAATTAAATATATTACACAACAATTGAATAATGGCCAGTGGAGTTCACAGGTCAAGTTATGTTACCTTGGCAGCAGGCAAGTGTTTATATAGGCAAAACATCGCAGATGGGATAATTATATCTGGACAAAAATTACCTTCAGAAGATACATGTGTACTGCTCGAAGATACAGTGGAGAATGTACTCAGAACGAAATGTCCATGTAGCACGGGCATGAGCCCACATGAATGCCAATTTTTGGCAGGCATTGATATACTCTGGTGCCTACTATGCCCGCCACCTTACCAACCAACTAATCATCCAGCAACACCTAGTTTGCCTGGAGATCAACGGATTATATTAATCTACCTGACCTCATCCTCAAAGCACAAGAAATTCCCTGGGTCAGTTCTGAAAGCTGGGAGAGTCACAGTTCGTCCTGTTTCAAAGCTGGCTTAACTCTAGCTTCATGGTCCCTTTAATCGTGTTTTCACATCTAACTCTTGCCCTCTGTGTTGTCTATTGAAATTGGGTTCCATGCGGTGGGTGTATACTGAAGAGCCAGACTGACAGACTGTGCACAGTTTTTCGAAGGATTCCTTGTTTATGCGAGTCAGATATTGTGGGTACTCACATACCTGTCCTCCTGTATCTGTTTACGGTGTGCTGTGATTCGTCATTTGGGCTCCGTCTAACGGCATTTAATTGATTGTCATATATCTACTTACTAATCCGTGTATGGAGTGTCTCCATCCATTCACTCTTTAGTTTATTCGGTATATTTAATACACTGACACTAAAGAAATTCAAGCATCCCTGTGGCTTACTCGCGTACTTATTTTCCACCTACGATCCCTAGTTCTCATCCCTTTCTACTTTGTCCTTTACACAGAATATTTGGAATGCCGTGATTAAGTCTATCCTATTTTCTTTTCTCACGTAATTTTCAGTCAAGTGCCTACCTAGTTGTGCCCTCGTAGAGCAAAGTTTATCTCTGGGCCCAAATATACATCTCGAGTCTCTAGTACACATTTTTCCCCTCTTATACCTGCTCTTGAAATTGTGGAAGTTAACACCGTGTTTACCACTCTCACTTCCAACCAGCATTACCTTACACCTTTCTGGTTCAACTGTATTTCTTACTTTCACCTGCACTCTTGTTCCTAACTTAGCGAAAGTTGTCCATATCCACTGTGTATATTCTCCTCGAATTCCTATATACTTAGTTCTTATACACCATCATTATGGTTTACTCCTTTATTCCTGCAACTGAGACCCTCGTAGACTGAATGACCATATGTCTACCCCCTCCATCACCCTGTGATCTCATTACTCAACATTTCTCGTGTTTAAACTCCAATAATAACTTTTTGCCCCCCCCCATACCTGCAGTCTGTGTCGACCATCGTATTCTTAACACAGTATTGTTTAATCATTTCGGACCAAGCGCGTCTCATCAGTTTCGTATCATCGGCAATTATTGTTATATTAGAGCCTGCATCTCCCTTCAGGTCATTTACATTAATCAGATTCTGCAGTGATCTGTGAATCAAACTATGATGAACCCCGTCTGGTAATTTATTTTGTCCTGACACCACCTCTCTCACTACAAATCTGTTACTTTTCTGACAGATTTTTTTTTTTTGTATAATATATTCTATTCCCCACCCCTCCCCGTCCCTGAATGTTAATCCATTTGTGAGTCGGCTGTTAAATGTGGATAGTCAAAGGCTTTTAAGAAATCTATCAAGGTGCAATCAAGCCAGTTCGTACCCGAGCAATATTGTGGTGACAATATCTTAGAACTTACTGAGTTTCGATAGTTAACACTTTGGCGCTCTGCGCCAGCGAGCCCCTTACTATCTGAGGAGGGTCCAGGCATTACCGCCCGCTCCACGGGAGTGGGCGGTAATTCTGAAAAGTGTTTACTCTTTTCAACTTTGTCACCTCAATTCTCGTCCTAGGTTTTTCAATTTGGTATCAATGTGTTCGCAATAGAATTCTCTACAGGACTAAATGCATATATACTCCAAAATCCCGGCGAGAAAGTGAGAGCGTGTTACCCGGGAGCGCGCAAGAGCAATAAAATGTGTACTCTCTCTTCACTTTGGACATCTCAAGTCCCGTCCTCGATCTTTCATTTTGATATCATTGTGTTCGCAATAGAATTCCCTACAGGAGTATATGCAAATATAAAGTCCAAAAGCCCGGAGCACCACCCACAACAAACAGAGAAAGTGACGGAGAGTTACCCCGGTGAGCGCTAATAAAGAACAATAAAATAGGTATCATCTTCTTTTTATTGATAGTAGGTGCAGTTTGCATGAAGGGTTTGTCCTCCCGATGACTGCACCAGTACTGATGTTGTTGCGTTGTGCTGTAGATAGAGGAACGGTGATTAAAACAGAGGTGTATGTTGTAGGGAGACTTGCCCCACCGTAGGGCGGTGTGTTGTGTTTATGGCGTCAGCTGATCCATGGTACTGCAACGAGGCAGTTGTTGTCTGTGTTTAACTGTTGGTGGCGCCAGGTATAAATGTGGCGCGGGTCAGATGCGACCCAGTTTGTTGGTCGACTGTAGATATTTAGCCAGTGCTTTGACTATTTGGTATTTTTCTTGTAACGAGTGGTCACCGCCTCCTAATATATGCTCTATGGTAAAGGGTATTTTAAGTGCGATAAAGACTTGTTTGAAATGGGTATACTCTTTTCAACTTTGTTACCTCAATTCTGGTTCTAGGTCTTTCATTTTGGTATCAATGTATTCGCAATGAAATTCCCTACTGGAGTATATGCATATAATGTCCAAAACCGCGATGCGCCCCTCCCGAAGCCGCCGCCACCAGTCGTTGGTGGAGAACATGGTGTTCTCTTCTCAATTATCTTTTGTTTCCACGGGAATGTAACACAAGGCGTCATGTCAACCACCTCTTATTCTTGACTACTTGCAACACGTTTGTGAGCTTTGTGAGCTCCCTATTCACTTATGCCACATTATAGGCCATAATTACGGGGTTACATAGTAATGCGTTTACTCACCTAGATGTGCTTGTAGGGTTGAGTTAGGTCCCTAGCCCCGCCTTCCGAACGTTCTTAGATTAAGGCAATGACTCATTTCTCACGTTCACACACACTCACACTAAACTACAGGCCAGTGTCCCTAACTTGCATACCATGTAAGTTGACGGAGAACATTGTGCGTAAAAAGTTAGTGGAACATCTGGAGCGAAAGAACTTTGTAACACAACATCAGCATGAGTTCAGAGATGGCAAGTTATGCCTCACAGGATTAATCGAGTTCAACTATACAAGAAGACTGAGCTCTAATATTCATACGTCTTTGCTAGACTTGTCACTTAGCAGAATCGAACACAGGGCAGATGTCGGAGGGTTCCCCACTTTCCCCAATCTCAAGGACACAGCAATTACAACATAAGACGCTCAGTCAATATCATCTTCACTATACCTCTACCATTCTTGAAAACATTACTCCATCAGCGATCATTCTTTCTCAGCTGACTTTCATCAACATTCTTATAACAAGTGGATATTCGAGTAATGAGTCAATTCACCATTTGAAAGCTTTTGTCGCCAGCTTCTCCCTCTATCAAATATATATGTCGCCTAACGATAAGCAAAGAACACATAGCATGGAAAATAAGGTGATGTAGGATAACAGCTCTTACCTTGCTGTATTTATGATAACATATTTTACCTTGCACGTTTCAAGTAAGAATGTTAGTATTAATAAAATATATCCCGTGTTTAGTTTTAAAAAGGAAAAAGGAAATGTAAAGACTTCAAATATGGAGACATTTACACTAATCATCAACGTAACACATCAACTAAATGATCCAACGCACAGTAATTACATATTTAGCTTACAAAATTTTTCCAACTTGATATTCAATAAATAATTCGTTTGTAAATTACATCGTTAACAAAAACTTCACCAAACTTAAGGTCGCTGTTGTCGTTTAAGTGAAAAGGCCTAATTTGCATATGACGGCAGCCGATCCCTGAATGTTTATGTTTAGTTTTACTAAATTAAGTCGGTTCAGATGTCTCGTTATCTTGCTCAACGGCTAAACTTATAAAGTCGATCGCCAATACTTTCAATTCTGAGTCGGGTATAATTTGGGACTGGAGCCAATACAGAGAGCAATATTTTGGTGGGGAGGGAGGAAGTTTTGCCCGTGCTATATGTATGAATGGAATATATTTTGCCGACTGGTTCGTTAGTGGATGAAGTGGATTTAGGGAACTGGAGAAGAAGTAGGAAGGAGAAGACATAGGAAGAAGTAGAGAGTTGGAAGAGAAGTAGAGAGTTGGAAGAGAAGTAGAGAGTTGGAAGAGAAGTAGAGAGTTGGAAGAGAAGTAGAGAGGAGGAAGAGAAGTAGAGAGGAGGAAGAGAAGTAGAGAGGAGGAAGAGAAGTAGAGAGGAGGAAGAGAAGTAGAGAGGAGGAAGAGAAGTAGAGAGGAGGAAGAGAAGTAGAGAGGAGGAAGAGAAGTAGAGAGGAGGAAGAGAAGTAGAGAGGAGGAAGAGAAGTAGAGAGGAGGACGAGGAGAGGGAAAAGTTGGGTAGGTGTCAGCATGCGTGCAATCCGCCCACTAAAACAATGCACTTCATTCTGTACGTTATGGTTCCCAGCGTACAAAGTACTATGAAAAGTAGCGGCTCACAAATGTCCACGTTTTCTGTGCATCGGTAGGTTAGGCTAGGTGGGTTGATTGGGTTCGTTCGTTTCTGGTTATGTTAGCACTGTTTTCTGAACGTTGTGGCAAATCCAGAAAAAGTGCTAGTGTGTACTCGCCTATTTGTGCTTGCAGGGGGTTGAGATTTTGGTTCTTTGGAAAAGAAAGAGAGAGAGAGAGAGAGAGAGAGAGTGAGTGAGTGAGTGAGTGAGTGAGTGAGTGAGTGAGTGAGTGAGTGAGTGAGTGAGTGAGTGAGTGAGTGAGTGAGTGAGTGAGTGAGTGAGTGAGTGAGTGAGTGAGTGAGTGAGTGAGTGAGTGAGTGAGTGAGTGAGTGAGTGAGTGAGTGAGTGAGTGAGTGAGTGAGTGAGTGAGTGAGTGAGTGAGTGAGTGAGTGAGTGAGTGAGTGAGTGAGTGAGTGAGTGAGTGAGTGAGTGAGTGAGTGAGTGAGTGAGTGAGTGAGTGAGTGAGTGTGTGAGTGTGTGAGTGTGTGAGTGTGTGAGTGTGTGAGTGTGTGAGTGTGTGAGTGTGTGAGTGTGTGAGTGTGTGAGTGTGTGAGTGTGTGAGTGTGAGTGTGAGTGTGAGTGTGAGTGTGAGTGTGAGTGTGAGTGTGTGTGTGTGTGTGTGTGTGTGTGTGTGTGTGTGTGTGTGTGTGTGTGTGTGTGTGTGTGTGTGTGTGTGTGTGTGTGTGTGTGTGTGTGTGTGTGTGTGTGTGTGTGTGTGTGTGTGTGTGTGTGTGTGTGTGTGTGTGTGTGTGTGTGTGTGTGTGTGTGTGTGTGTGTGTGTGTGTGTGTGTGTGTGTGTGTGTGTGTGTGTGTGTGTGTGTGTGTGTGTGTGTGTGTGTGTGTGTGTGTGTGTGTGTGTGTGTGTGTGTGTGTGTGTGTGTGTGTGTGTGTGTGTGTGTGTGTGTGTGTGTGTGTGTGTGTGTGTGTGTGTGTGTGTGTGTGTGTGTGTGTGTGTGTGTGTGTGTGTGTGTGTGTGTGTGTGTGTGTGTGTGTGTGTGTGTGTGTGTGTGTGTGTGTGTGTGTGTGTGTGTGTGTGTGTGTGTGTGTGTGTGTGTGTGTGTGTGTGTGTGTGTGTGTGTGTACTCTTTGTGCCTGCAGGATCGAGCTATTAACTCTTTGACCCCCGCCTTTTTAACCGTGGGTTGTCTAATGTAATGACTCCCGATGTCTTTTCCTATATCATATCTTCTATCTTCTACATATTATATGTAGAACATATGCTTCAAATTGTGTTAGTGAGTATTTAGGTGCAGGTGTGTGTTGAAGAGATCACAAAACATCTTAATAATGAACCAGTATAAAGTGGGAACCTGGTGTTTCAAGTGTTTTCGTCGATGACGGCGATATATTCTTCTTAGCCAATGATCGTGATCAAAATTCTAAAGCTGAGGGGACTTAACTTCAGTGGCAAGATGACAAAACCCTCATCACGTAAGAGGACAAAGCAAACAGGAAAAATTATAACGTACAAGATATGAAAGGGGTGTAACAGGTGACAAAGAAGCCGTGTTTAATATGAAATGTTACAGCTAGAGGCTTTTGGGGGAAAATTGGACACAAACATGAGAGAAATCGTCGCGGAGTACATTTATAAACAAACAGAATGAGCCACAGGAAGCGTTCATATAGGAAAATATAATAGGTATATAAGACGATAATATAACAAGAAATAAAAATTAATGGAAGCCATTGCAGTAACTGACCAGTAGCTATTTAGCTCAACCCTGCATGTATACCTATCCAAGTGCTGTATAACTACATTAAGGAAGTGGGTTATCTACTGGGAATTGATATGTGTTAACTCACTCCGCAGTTTTAAATAGCAGATATTACAATTAATAAAGGATTTGGGTCATTGCATAAGACGACCGAGAGGTGGACACCAAGAAGTTGAAGCTCGCAGCTACAAAATAAGCTATGTTAGGTGACAACTATTAAGATCACAAAATCTGTACCTACCGTCCCCAACTCATGAGAAATCTTGACCGTGTAAAAAGCTTACAGACTTTTAAGATGGCTGTTAACTCCGAGGATCTTCCAGGTAAAGACTTTGGTGATCTTTATTTTTATAGCGTCGACAACGATCATTAAACCTGAAAGTAAGTGGGTCATTACGGGGGGAAAGTTGGAATATGGCGTTGGGGAGAGGACGGGGAAGGTGGTAGTAGAGTTATGTAGTTTCTCCGAGGTTGTCAAGATGAGGAATCGAACAAGTGTCTGGGAGGTTGTAAGTGGAAACGGGCGCGTGAATGTGGCAGGAAGCCGACTCCGGTAACTCTGATAAACATTTGATTAATTACAGGTTAGTATTTCTGTTTGTATTAATTTTTCCAGTTAATATGTTGTAGGTAACAAATATACAATATAATTTATTTAAATGGTTATAAACCTCAAGGAACAAACTCGCTACTCTTGACAGGACGAGAAAAAGAGACATACCAAATTGGCGACCAACAGGGAGCGTTTAAAACGAAAATCAGCAGGATTGGATTTCATTGATAGGAACAGAGGCAAAGACTATGTAGAGGATGTCAGGAGCACTTCTTTGACTGAAAGGTACACTGAAGGGGCAAATTGAAGGGTTTCATTAAATAGTAATCTATTAAACTAAAAGTTTAGACTAATTAAACTATTAAATTCCTATATATACTACTATAGTAGTAGGGAAGGACCCTATCAGGAAAAACCGCAAAGCCATTACGACTATATAGCACTTGGAAGGGGTCTGGATAGGGACTTTTGGATGGGACTTGGACGGTCGGGGAATGAACGTCGACCTGCATGAAGCGAGACCGTCGCTCTACCGTCCAGTCCAAGTGGTTGGTCACAATTGAATTAGTAGTTGTAGTTAATACAATATATAGTTATGGAAATATGACGCACTAAGTCACTGTCCTATACAACCTATAGTTTGCGTCTGAAGACAGAGCTCGACTGTGCAAGTGAGTACATTTTGGCCAGTATATTAAGTCACAGGTGACCCACATGTACAGCTGGTGGTGTATACAAGGAATTTTGTTGACCACTAAGAGACAAAGATTATGAGAGTTCCACAGTAGCGCACTAACCTCATCGTCAACAGTGGTAACGCACAGTAGTTCAAAATACTCGTCAATAGCCTATTTGAGGTTTAATTCATTTAATTGTACTTGTTTCATTGTGCGTTATTTTATGGTATTTGTTCGGCGCTATTGGCTTCTTTCTTATGATGTCAGAGATATTTTAATTAATCTACAAATAGTTCTAACAAGTTTGGTACAATATTGAAGAGATTTCAAGGGTCTAAGAGAGAGATAAGAGTTGTCGAAGAGGAGAAAAGAAGAACTAGGAGAAATGAACCCAACATACTAGACAAAAACAAAGCAAAAAGGAGAAACAGGTAAGAACAGAACGAGATAACAGAGATTATAAGCAGAGGAGCGTCAGAAGGGCGGACAGCGAAGGACTGAGCGAACTTTCTTCTCTGTTCGCATCAGGTTAATCAATAGTAATTAAGGATCCTTGTTTGTAAAGCGATTAGCGGATCTTGTTCTGGAAAAAGAAATAGGATGAGGCTTCAAATGAGCTGCGGAAGAGAAATCGGACCAAGCTGTGGGATGGGAACTCTTAGCCAGCACACACCAAGCTCTGGGATGGGAACTCTTAGCCAGCACTCACCAAGCTCTGGGATGGGAACTCTTAGCCAGCACACACCAAGCTCTGGGATGGGAACTCTTAGCCAGCACACACCAAGCTCTGGGATGGGAACTCTTAGCCAGCACACACCAAGCTCTGTGATGGGAACTCTTAGCCAGCAAACATCAAGCTCTGTGATGGGAACTCTTAGCCAGCAAACATCAAGCTCTGTGATGGGAACTCTTAGCCAGCAAACATCAAGCTCAGAAGACTGCCACCGCCTCACCCTTGTGTGCGAAAATTGCTTATTTAGTGTTTAGGTGATTAACTCGGGCAAGGAAAGGGGAAAGGTAGTGGAGGTGGGGGAGGTGGTGGGGGAGGTGGTGGGGGAGGTGGGGGAGGTGGTGGGGGTGGTGGGAGAGGTAGTGGAGGTTTTTTTTTTTTATTTTTATTTTTACATGCAAGCATGCGTATAATGTACAATAAAAACAGAACAAATATAACATAGAACAAAAGAACAAAGCACACACATGAACAATGACAAAGGAACAAATCAAGAAGACGACCAGCCAGAAGGGCTGACCACAAAACAAAAAATGCATATACAAACATAAATATAAACACAGCGTAATACAAACATAAGGGAAGCATAGAGGCGAGAAACAGACAAAACAAGTCTGCTAACACCTCAAACACATAATGCACACATAACAAAGAGCACACCCCAACAGCCTGAAGGGCACACAATATGACAAGCAAGCGCACACGACATCCACAACCGAACACACAAACGCACAGGAACCGCACACCCCCCCCACTAGCCATACAAGAAAACCCACAATACAAACCGGAGCACGCAGGAACCGGGAAACAATACCCACCCCACCCACTCACATACACACCCCACAACCAGGCAACACAAAATACATAGAAATCACTTGCGAGGAACCTCGTGAGACATGTACTTCTCCGGGAAAAGATCATAAGGATATTTCGCCTTGTAAGCTTCCCAGACTAGATCTTCAAGGTCGGTAGGGTTTTCGACCCCCCGCGCTCGAGCGGGTACCATAAACTCGGGAACATCTATATCTGGCGGCATCGGCCAATGCCTAAGGTCACTGACGCAAGTCGCATAACGAGGCCGGGGAGCGCCAACCACGCCCTTCGAGGAAGCAGATGACACCGGAGAAGCAGACGAGGGTCGCCGAACCTGCCACGCCTTCGTCATCGGAGCAGGTGTCGGACGCTGAGACGATAGCACTTCCACGGATACCGCAGGAGACACGGAAGGGACTGCAGGAAACGGAAGAGGCGGCAAGACCGCTGCCGAGGAAACGGGTAACGAGGAAGGAGCCACAGAACATCCAGAGCGAGCATCCTTTCTCAACATCACTACCAGGCCACCCCGCTCACCACCAACTACAGCAGGGGGAACCACCGCCCACGAAGAACCGGAGCCATCCGACGCAGGCAACGCACCTGAAGCAGGACCCTCGGACACCGGACCAGAGGTTGAGGCCGAAACGCCGGCACCGGCATCCTCAGGCAAGTGTACCTCCGCCACCACCGTAGTGTGCACCACATCCGGAGCCACGCCACCGTCAACGGAAGGACGACACTCGTCGAATTCGCCAACATCAGCCCACGCAGAAGAACGCCGGGAACGCTTAGGCTCGGGCCGCACATCATCAGACCCGGAGGCAGACTCAGCGACCCGCGCAGCACCAACCGAGCGAACCGACGCACGCCGCAGCACGGCAGCCTCCTCAACCACACGGGGCACCAGGCCAGGCACAGGAGGGAATTCTGGATCCACCTCAGCTCCCAGCACAGCCGGGACAGACGGCGAGGGTGCAGGGACCGGGACAGACACAGCAGAGGAAGAACTGGAAGACGAGGGGACCGAGCAAACGGCAGGCGAAAGAGGCTCAGGGACACCAGCTGGAGCACTAGGCGAGGACACAACCTCCAGAGGAGATGCGGCAACAACAGGGGGCGCAACAGGCGGAGCAACAGCTGCTACAGAGGGCACCTCCTCAGCCGAAGAGACGTCCATACCCACCGAATCATCCCCCACAGGAAGGGGCGGAAAATCCTCCTCACTGAAGAGGTTCACTGGTGCAACAGGAGGCGCAGAACAGTCAGCAGCCTGATGGCCCAAAAGACCACAACGATAACACGTCCGCGGCTGACGGGCGTAAAACACCCGAACGTTGAACCCCATAAGGCGCACAGAGGACGGAATATCCGCCCGGAGTCTCATGCCCAGGGTGCGAATGTTAGACCTCACACCCTTAAGAGGACTAGAAGACACCACGTTCACTCTCACACTAACAACTGCGCCAAACCGCCCGAAATACCGCCGTAGCAGAGCCTCTGGAAACTCCAAGGGAGCCCCATGCACACTGATGTAAGTAAGTGCACCACTTCTATCCGAGAGGGTGACAGTGCCCGCACCATCCGGCAGGGGCAGAGTCCGCCCCTCGTATCGCCGGAGAAAATCGCGATACGCCACCTCCTCTGCAAACTTCACAATTGCCCTACGGGCCGTTACCAACTCGACCCCATAAATCGCAAACACAGGGACAGAGAGCATTTCACAAGCCAGGGCAATCTCCGGGTAACCAGCCCGCACAGAGAACTCTAGTCCCACAGACTGAGCCCGGACGACTGGGGGTAGAGGGACCCCCATCGTAACGCCACGTCAGCACAGGCGAGCAGAGACACACCCGCCCCCAACCGGCCGAAACGGGCAAACAACACCAAACTGCTGGAGCGCCGATGCAACACGTCCGCCCCTTACCGAAGCAAGGGCCAGACCTAGGTAGTGGAGGTGGTAGTGGGGGTGGTGGGGGTGGTTGTGGTGGTGAGGGAGGTGGGGGAGGTGGGGGTGGTGGGGGAGGTGGGGGTGGTGAGGGAGGTGGGGGTGGTGAGGGAGGTGGGGGTGGTGGGGGAGGTAGTGGAGGTGGGGGGTGGTAGTGGAGGTGGGGGGGTAGTGGGGGTGGTAGTGTAGGTGGGGGTGGTAGTGGTGGTGGGGGGGAGAGGTAGTGTAGGTGGGGGTGGTGGGGGAGGTAGTGTAGGTGGGGGTGGTTGGGGAGGTAGTGTAGGTGGGGGTGGTAGTGTAGGTGGGGGTGGTAGTGGTGGTGGGGGTGGTAGTGGTGGTGGGGGTGGTAGTGGTGGTGGGGGTGGTAGTGGTGGTGGGGGTGGTAGTGGTGGTGGGGGTGGTAGTGGTGGTGGGGGTGGGGGTGGTAGTGGTGGTGGAGGTGGTAGTGGTGGTGGGGGTGGTAGTGGAGGAGGGGTGGTAGTGGAGGAGGGGTGGTAGTGGTGGTGGGGAAGGTAGTGGTGGTGGGGAAGGTAGTGGTCGTGGGGGTGGTGGGGGTGGTAGTGGAGGTGGGGGGGTGGTAGTGGAGGGAGGGATGATGTGGAGGGAGGGAGGTAGAGGAAGGAGGGGGAGGTAGTGGAATGGGGGGTGGTTGTGGAGGTAGGGAGGTAGTGTGGGACGGGGAGGTTGAGCTTCGGCTCTTTGATCCCACCTCTCAACTGTCAATCAACTGATGTATAGATTTCTGAGCCTATTAATTAATTTACTTTATAACAGTGTATTGAATTGTTGTAAAGTGTCTTGAGCGATAAGTCATTACACCTAATTGTGAGGGAATAATGTATAATATTAACAACCCTACTCTGACTTATATTTGTATATAACTAAAATAAAACACTAAAATCCTAATGAAAAATATATATACAAAAATATAGAAGAGAGGAATTCTCTTATAAATCTGCATCATATAAGGACATCGTTTGGACCACTACGTTAGATATTGTACCCAACTAAGGAACATGAGAAATCTGAGCAGTGTAATATACCCCCCCTCATTGTTAGAGTTATAAAATGCAGTCACTTACGATCCTTATAAGATTCCCCCAAATCTGCACTCTAAATATAACACAAGCATAAGTGTTGATAACTATTAATCCACTGACTGACAGTCTTCTCGCTTAAAGACTATTAGGGAAGTCGAGCTGCGTCTGGGTACAAGTGATACGATAAAACACCCAACAGGTTGTCTTCCTATTGGGGGTGATGTGCATGCCAGTATGGCTGTGTGTTCACTCACAGGCTGAGTGATGCTAAACAGTTAACACTCTTCAGGGACAAAATCCAGTTAACATGCAAGTCAATAACAAATCAATACACACAGAGATCACACTAACGTGATGCATCAAATGAACAAATCCAAAAGGGTCGTGACGAGGATTCGAACCTGCGTCCTGACAAATCAAATTTCTTACAATAAATACTTGCGATTCGGTAACTTAAAAAAGCATTTGTATTTGTATACCTGGAGTGCACTTGTTATGCTCCGGCTCATGAGTACACCTAATGTGTACTTACCATGCTCCAGCCAGGGTTGAAAATATGAATATCAATATCTAGTCTTCCTCTCAATGTGCCCAAGAACCCAAAAATGAGGATAAGTCTCGTATTGGAACATTTACAATTTTTTATCAACCGTGTGCCAACTCCTCCTATTCTTCCTCCTATTCTTCCTCCTGTCCCTCCTCCTGTCCCTCCTCCTGTCCCTCCTCGTGCTAAGGAAGGCATTTCTCACCACTTGGGATGTGAGAGAGAGTGTAACGGGGGGTGGGGGAAATAGCTCTATCTTGTCCATTATTCCACCCCCCAGTTAACTAACGAGGCCGGGGGAAACAGCTCTCTCTAGTCCGTTATCCCGTCCCCAGTTAGCTAACTATTCTAGAGCACTCCCAGAGTTCCTAAGGCAACCTCTCTCGTTCAACACCTTGTAACCTAGGTATTCGACTACCTAGGTGCTAAGACTACAAGGCGCCGTCACTTGATCAGCTACCCGAAACTCTAGAGAGAACTCTAGAATACAGAATCAGTGCCACAAACGTATAAGAGAAAACGAAAGGAAAGAAATGAATAGTGAAGTAATTAGTGAGGGTTTGGGGTAAGAGGTAGGGAGGTGGGAGGAGCGAAGAGGGTCATTAGCTGAAAGTGAGAGTTTAGAGAGGGGGTGGAGGGAGAGGTGTAGATAGGTAGAAGTAGAAGAGTAGATAGTAGAAGTAGAAGAGTAGATAGTAGAAGACGAAATGCTGCCACCATCCATTCTAGACCATTACATACAAGACAAGGAATGGAACTTGCCTGTATCACAAAGTTCTCAAAAGATGTTATCATGAGTTCATTATTAGTATGTTCCCTCTGTACCATGTATCAACTCCAAACATGTACTCATTTATATCATGAATCTAGTAACCACCGAGGCTTTCTCAAATCCTCAACTCAAAGCTCTAGGGCACAAAGTTAAACACAATTTAAATAATAAATTCATAATTATATTTCACATGAAGTATCATAATTTAGCAATTCAATTAAAATGTTCCAGTTTAATATGCAAAGTGAGTCATCATCCAAGAATCTGAGAACCCTACAACTTGACTGCCCCTGATCATCACACAACATATGTAAACACGACCAAGTCACCTAAATGTTCACTCACCGAGGACTGAGTCTAAGTTGAATAGAGAGGGGGGGGGGGGGTCTGTAGCTTGACAGAGACTGTCTCGCCCCTGCCGGCCGACAGCCTCCCGTCTGCACTGCTCTCCTGACTGCCGTTCTGTCTGTTCTGTCTGTTAATGCTCCATGCTGGATAGCTCTCCGAGTTTATATTGGGGAACCTAGTAGCTAACTCCGCCCACAAGTAGATAGCCTCCGGCACTACCAAGCCACTCCTTAAACGTCGGCATGTTTGAAGGCTACCGGACTACAATTATAAGCTTAGCGGAAGCAAGGTGAAATTCTCATGATCTGACCTCAGGTCACTTGGGGTCGTTAACGGTTAGAGGTGTGAGATCTCAGGCAGACAACTGGCGCCTCTCCGATCCTTGTCTGTGACTCATGTACTCTATATATATTTTAAATAAACTAACTCAAACACTTTTACAGTGTTACAAGAGGGGAAGGTCACTAAGGAGTCGCTTATGGATGGCGAAATTGTCATTCATTTCTTGCTGGTATCGAGTGTCGGCGGGTGGCTCTCCCTCGTGTTTGTACAGGTCAGAGAAGCAGTCCATTCTTGCCAGCCATGGAACTCAAATTCATCTGCAATGCCAACCCCTCTCCCAGCGGGTCGACTTTCTCACTTTGAGCGGCAGAAAGGAACGGGTGGAGAAAGAGGAAGAGAATGAGTAGGAGAGAGAGAGGTAGGTAGAGAGAGGATGAGAGGTACAGAAGGAGGAAGCCAGCGATAGAAGAGAAAATTGGTAAAAAAATAGGGAGAGGGAAAGGTAGAGAAAGAGGAGCAGAGAAGGGTCAACAAGTAGGAAGAGAGAGAAAGGCGAGATAGAGAATGTCATGTAGACTCGTCTTAGAGAGAGAACAAGACAAAGACAGACACAAGACACAGCACAAGAGCTCCAGTCTCTCTCCCCATTACAGTAGGATCCAGCTCTACAGACTGCGGCAAGTCCCCTTTACGACAAGGAACCCTTGTCTTCCCTGCCCATTAAAACCCTACAATCTTCCCTCTCAGCAGTTCCTCGTTTTTTCCTCGTCTTCAAATTACTTCGCTTTCCACATTTACGACTTCAAGGTTTTTCCATTTTATTATAAATTTGTTCTGTGACTGACTGCATTGTAGTGATTTGTATACATTGACATTTTACGTAAAATTCAGTAGATTAATATGGCCGACTGGGTTATAGAAAATGTATGTATTGTTCTTTTTGATCTTGAATGCATGGTTTTGAATGCATGACTGGCTTATGACAAAATGTTTGTGATAAATTATTTTATATAACATATGTAATAAAGGCCCAGACTTTAAATAATGTGTATATACTGAGTCATTATATTCCCCGAGAGATTAAAGGGAATTTCTATTAATTACTGGTATATATGGAGAGCTCTCACAACACTTAAGTTTATAATATAAACAGGAGTGTATTGATGACGAAAATTTTAGTAGCGTTCCGGAATTTTGGAAAGTCAACCATTGATGGCGCTGGGCCATACGCGCCTGCGGTACCAGACCAGTACCTGTGTCTGACAAGTACCAGTACTGGGACCAGTACTATGGGAGACCAGTGTCAGCGCCAGAACCAGTACTGTATGAGACCAGTACTGTGTGTGTGTGTCCAGTACCAGTACTGTGTGTGTCCAGTACCAGAAGTGTGAAACCAGCACAGTACCAGCAATAGCACCAGTACCAGTACTATGTGGAGGGACATGTAGCATAAACTTAGGCTGACGAACACACAATATGGAGGATAAACTAAAACTAATTATTCTGTTAACTCAGAAAACTCTGCTCAACCTCAGTATTTTGAAGTAAATTAATATCATGATAATTGTAATATGTTTAATACATCCCCATGTCCATTAATTATATCATTCATTATACAATATTTAACGTCATGGGTTAATAAGGTCAGCATTCTCAACAAGGTCAATGCTGCCCACTCAACGTGGCCAATGCTGCCCACTCAACGTGGCCAATGCTGCCCACTCAACGTGGCCAATGCTGCCCACTCAACGTGGCCAATGCTGCCCACTCAACGTGGCCAATGCTGCCCACTCAACGTGGCCAATGCTGCCCACTCAACGTGGCCAATGCTGCCCACTCAACAAGGTCAATGCTGCTCACTCAACATGGCCAATGCTGCCCACTCAACATGGCCAATGCTGCCCACTGAACAAGGTCAATGCTGCCCACTGAACAAGGTCAATGCTGCCCACTCAACATGGCCAATGCTGCCCACTCGACATGGCCAATGCTGCCCACTCAACAAGGTCAATGCTGCCCACTGAACAAGGTCAATGCTGCCCACTCAACATGGCCAATGCTGCCCACTCAACACAGCCAATGCTGCCCAATCAACCTGTACACGCACAAGACCTGAGAGTATAAATTATTCTAAATCTGAAGATATATATTAACAGAATAATTTTGCAGACATATTTAATTGGCCTTCAGAAACACTGGCCCAGGGCACTCTTGAGTGACATATACAACATATCTAAGACCCACAACAGAACTAATAACAGTTCACAGGAATGGAACAAGGCCCGTGCCCGAGTTGCTGGACCTGAGGTACTAGGTAAGTCTGAAGGACTTGGGGCCTCGTTACACCAGAGGGAAAAATAACGAGGTAGGTAACAACGTGTAAGATGAGGAGAAGTTATGAAGATGACGAAGTAATGTTCAAAGGGAGGAACAGCAGGAGGAGTGGTTAGTGACAGTCACGTCACAGTGAGCTGCTTCACTTTCAGTCTTGTTAATAAACGTGCCAGTTGAAGTGACTGAGGATGTCTGAATGTCAGCCCGTCCTCCAAACAAAGACCCAAAAGTGATTCTATGCACCCGCCAACCCCCCCCCCCCCCCCCCCGTGCTGTTTATGAATGAAAAACGGTTTACACACGACTCAACTGATTTCGTTTTAACACTTCCGGAACAAGTGCTTTGCTGACGAATTTTGTTCGAGCCACAACACTGCAAATGCTTCACCCACGAACTACAAATACAAATAATCGCCAACAGAACCTAAACACCTAACTTATCCTATGCCTATATA
Source organism: Procambarus clarkii (assembly GCF_040958095.1). Lineage (NCBI taxonomy): Eukaryota > Metazoa > Arthropoda > Malacostraca > Decapoda > Cambaridae > Procambarus > Procambarus clarkii. The sequence continues at coordinate 18,681,522 of NC_091180.1, read as the reverse complement.
TGCACAATATGCTAATATAATATTGATTTATATTTGAGAAAATTCCCGTTTTGAATGAACAGCATGTAAATATTTATGAATGCGTCTGTGGGTCGACCGCTGGATGTAATGGACTTGAGTCGAGGACGGGTTGCTGAATGCTCACACAGAATACAGTTATGCACAATACCTGTACACATACACACACACACAATGTCTGTAGAATCAACCCATACCTAGGCACACATACACCATGCCTACACATACACCATACCTATACGCACACACACCTATACACACACCATACCTATGCACACACACACACACCTATACACACACCATACCTATGCACACACACACACACACCATACCTATACACACACACCATACCTACACACACAGACACCATATATGTCCACAATTCATGTCATATCTGCACACATGCTCACCATGTGCACTCACACATCTGCACACACATACACAACACCTGTATACACCGCACATGTACACACACCACACTTGTTCATACTTCAGTACCTCTCCATACACCAGTAACGTCCCCAATGTTAATTCAAGAACTTGTATTTATAAATCAAGGACATTATAAAACAAAACAAACACAGTTGAAAACATGAGACAATTACCGAGGAACTCTCAAGGCGATCTGAATCGCTTAAGGGGCAATTAGCCTCGCACAAAAGGTATCGTAATTGAAGGCTTCCAAGCACCACTTCCTATGCCAATCTGAGGTGAATTACAGACCTGAGCTTTGGATAGCATCCTCGGTAGAGGCTGTAAGCGAACAGCACTAATGGAGATTGATGAAGGAAGCCAGAACTTTAAATACGAGAAAAGTGTTGACATGTTGAGTGTGTTATCGTGCTTTATCGTTAAAAACAGGAAGTTAATGCTATTATATACGCTATAAAAAACATGGGATGCTTGAGATATTGTGTCATTGTTAACACGGCATGCTAGTGATGGTGAAGGTGTAACCGTGTGCTCTGGTAAACATGGGATGATAACAATGTTTAATTTGTTACAGCAAGGATTTACAAAATATCCCTCCACGTACCTTTTGAGCATTATAGCGTCATCTTTTTACTCACGAAGAGATAACTAAAATGACATTTAGAATAACATTCATTTATGTATATCTAAAAAATTCCTTGAGAAATGGATAACTTCATTCCCATTTATTAATGTTTCCACAAACATTAACAGCAACTGAAAATGCAATTTTAGAACAATTTTACGTTCTTGTGGATGTTCAGTAATAATAACGTCAAGGGCAATGTGCAGGGTTTTAAATGTGCAAAAGCTACGTAGTTAACCATCTTTAGACAATATTCCACGTGTAAACTGCAGCAGAATTAAAGGAAAAGTTTGGCACTGTTTATCTCATAACTGGTTTTAAATTATTTCTTACTAGATGTGGGTACCCCGAGGTGCCCGGGTCGATCCGGTGCCCTCACACACCCTCCTTATCCTCCGTCTCTCTCTTCACACACCTGACGATAAGGACTGTTATCCTGAGGATAAGAGCACTTACACTTCAGCTTTATAGGGAACATTTTCACAATTCCTAACGAGTCCTTATCAGTTTAAAATAAGAGAGAGAGGCAGTCAGATGTTACAACCCATGACACAAGGCGCTCAGCAATGAACAAACTCGTGCTGATAATGCTATAGCCAATAACATTACTCCATCAGCCATCATTCATTCGTTGGCTGACTTGCATCTCCAACCTGCTGGCACAAGACGTTGATATGCCTGTAAACAGGTCACCCGACCACAGGAAGGCTCTGCACACTATTGTCTGCTGCTCCTTCCTGTTCCTTACTTGATAGTTACTTGGCAGTAAAGTTACTTTATAATAATCTCATTAAGTTGGTTGATGTCGGATAACGGCTCTTGTTTGCAGCTTCACTGGGAACATCATTGACCTTCCTAATAAACTCTGGCCTTAGTTTAAAAAAAAGAAGAGAAAGAAACAAGTGCGTGTATGTCATGCGGGGAAGAGCTTCAGTTTATTGCTGGTCTGGATGTATTTACGACTTAAGGAGAAAATGATGATGTCGGAGAGGGAGAGAGGTGAGAGTCAGGCATGAAGCATACGTTCCTCTCTCTCTCGCCCTCCCTCCCTCCCTCTCTCTCTCGTTCTCGCTTCCCCGTCCTCTCTCTCCCCATTCTCTCTCTCCCTGTCTCTGTCTCCCTCTCTCCCCCCCTCTCCCTCTCTCCCCCCCTCTCCCTCTCTCTCCCCCTCTCCCACTCTCTCCCCCTCTCCCACTCTCTCCCCCTCTCGCCCCCTCTCCCCTCCCCTCTCCCTCCTCTCTCCCTCTCTCTAACGTACACGTTCATTTTATCAATAATAGGTAGATTTGCGTAAATGTAATCTTGTTATCGCCAAGTACATAACCTTTGGAAAATATAAAATAATTAGTTGGGGATCATTATAAAACTCTACAGATAGTTTCTGAAAGACTACAGATCTATAGTGAGGAAAATATTGGGTCGCTTATCTTCCAGATGTATTGAAAATGTTGACTAGGAGAGAATGTTCATGTTGAACAACACCACAACCAGTTAGTGACAGGTAAATCACGATGAAGGGAAGCAGCTCTCCGGTTTGCGGTCAGTGACTCAATAGAATTATTCACACGGAACAATAATACAGGCTGACTATAATGTTAACATATATGAAACGGATGGGACGGTAGTCGGTACATACACATGAAACAGAGACAGGACCTATAAGGTGAACTTCGGCCTGTAACCTCTGTTAGATATGAGCAAGCTACAGAACAGATAATTCATGAGATCATATATAATACATAGACAGATTGATAATCTGGTGGACAGACAGGCTGACAGGCGATGGGGAAACCTTAGCAATGAAACATACAAACATGAATTGTGATAAAATAGGAGCAATTGGATAGTGGCAGAAGTGTACGTCTTCGGTAAAGAGATCCGCTGAAATCCTTGTTTGCCGGCAAGTTTATGTCTGTGTGGCAGTGAACCAGGCCTTGTGCAGCTTGTGTTAATGTGTTTGTGTGTTGGTCGGGAGAGGTGTGTTGGTCGGGAGAGGTGTGTTGGTCGGGAGAGGTGTGTTGGTCGGGAGAGGTGTGTTGGTCGGGAGAGGTGTGTTGGTCGGGAGGTGTGTTGGTCGGGAGAGGTGTGTTGGTCGGGAGAGGTGTGTTGGTCGGGAGAGGTGTGTTGGTCGGGAGAGGTGTGTTGGTCGGGAGAGGTGTGTTGGTCGGGAGAGGTGTGTTGGTCGGGAGAGGTGTGTTGGTCGGGAGAGGTGTGTTGGTCGGGAGAGGTGTGTTGGTCTGTGTGGTTGCTGGGAATGAACTTTAGAGCCTTTGTGTGTACTCACCTACACGTTCACAGATGTGCTTGCTGGGTCGGTCATCAGCGTAGTTTAATGACTGCCAAGTCTTTTGACACACACACACACTAGACGCTTGCTTTAAGTTACTGAAAGAAAATATTTTATTTTATTTAGGATGAAGCTTCATTTATTTCTTAACTATAATATTATACACTTTTATGGATAAAAATAAAGTAGCGCTCACTGGAATTCGTTATATATTTTATCTCCTATATGACGATAAGTCTTAAAAACTTGTTTAATTTGTCTTCAATCTTTAAAACAAAGTAAGACGTATCAACATTGAATAATATTAATATAAAAATGTCCCTCAAAAGAGTAATAACCGTGTTACAATCATCAGTTTCATTAAGTAATATACTCCACCACCCTTATCAGAACTGGTAATCTGAAATGATAAAATTGTCGTCATTTTAAACAATTTCAAAATACCAATATCAAGAATTCTCATGCTTCTCTTTAGAGATCGATTTACAAGCACTTTAATAAAAGATTTTTGCTACGGCATATATGTTATGGCAAATAGAGCTGAAGCACTCAGCGAAATACTTATAACAGCCCTATAATTTATGACAATTTTTCAAAACCAATAAAACTATTGTTATAATTTACCTCAGTAAGAGGCGAACAAAAATCGTTAAACGTATCGCCTGTGAGCCGACTGCATTAACCACCGCATAATTAACCATAAATTAACTAACTACTAATCACCGCATCAGCCTTGAGTCGCTACGTGCACGAGAAATTGACTTACATGCATTATAAAGCCTTGAGTATTAACTAATACAGTAAAGTACAGACAAATCAAACTGGACTACACTCAAGTTTAATAACCAGGAAGTTGTTGTATAATCTGTCGGGTCCAACCTCACTGAGCTCCACATATTGGCCATAAATACGGGACAAGTAGACTAGGGACGGGTAGACTAGGGACGGGTAGACTAGGGACGAGTAGACGAGAGATGAAAATACTAGGTAGACTAGAAAGAGTAAAGAGTAGACTACGGACACGAACACGGTTAACCTAACACAGACTGACAGAGCCCAATAGGCTCAGGAACTTGTACACCAGTTGATTGGCAGTTGAGAGGCGGGACCAAAGAGCCAGAGCTCAACACCCGCAAGCACAACTAGGCGAATACTAAATTTCGATGTAGATAAATATTAAAACTTCTTTAATTAATAACATTTCGTATGACGTCCATGAGCAATGGTCCATATAAATCACTTACGTCTAACAATAATGGAACAAACAAACTCTTGAGGCTACAAAACGTAATGGTGAAAAATAGAAGAAATATGAATACATTAATACAGTAGTCGGGCCCTCAAGCCTACCCTCTCGTCTAGGGCTTTACGTGAGGACATTTCAGCAGGAAGCCTATACAAGGGAAGGCACTATTGACTGCTCCTGCAACAATGCACGCATGCAACATCTCATTAAGGCAAGCAAGTGTGCGCAACTTGATAGCAATATGTCAAACAGGAAGTCTAAGAGGGAGGGACAAGGAGCGGGGAAGCTTCTCTTGACAGCTGGAGCAGAGCTATAATTATTATTAATATTGTTGTGTTTGTGTGTACATATCTAAATGTGTTTGTCTGGTAGTGGGCCCCGAGGCTTCCCCTCTCCTCTGGTCACGACCCACTCTAATATTTCTTATCGCATCTGCACTTCAAACTGTTTATTGTTATTAGTTTAAACTGTGTGTGCATTTACTATTTGTGCCTGCAGAATCCAGTTATTAGCGCTTGGACCCCGCCTTTCTAACAATTTGTTTTTCCTCTATTATGGCTACTATATATATTTCTCTCTTACACACACACGAACCTTCAAGAACCTGTGTAAGGAATCATTCAGAGCCTTGTATACCACTGTAAGGCCAATCCTGGAGTATGCGGCCCCAGCATGGAGCCCCCCGTACCTTGTCAAGCACAGGACGAAGATGGAAAAAGTTCAAAGGTATGCCATTAGACTAGTCCCAGAACTAAGAGGCATGAGTTATGAGAAAAGGCTGTGGGAAATGCACCTCACGACTCTGGAAGACAGATGAATAAGGGGAGACATGATCACTACCTACAAAATTCTCAGAGGGATTGACAAGGGGTAGACAAGGATAAAGTTTTTAACACTGGTGGTACGCGACCAAGGGGACACAGGTGGAGACTGAGTACCCAAATGAGCCACACGGACGTTAGAAAGAACTTTCTTTCTTTTCTGATCCTCTCTTCTGTCCTCTCGTTCTACAGTTCCTTTGCCAATCCCCCTTAGTATCTTGTACGTTCTTATCATGTCTGCCTTATTCCATCTTTCTGCCAGCGTAGTGAGGTCCAGCTCCCTTAGTCTTTCTTCCAGCGCCATCCCCTTAGCTCAGGAACGAGATTTGTTGCATTTTTTGGTAGTTTTCAAGTTTTGTTTTATTTTTCTTGCGGAGAAACGCTTGTCCATCCAGGAGTCAAACACTTCACGCAACCAAATAAAGCCAACAACAAAACTCATCCCCCAACCTAACAAATCCAACAACTCTAACTCATCCATCAGCCCAAAACAGCCGACAACCCTAACTCATACATCAAGCAGCCTAACAAATCCAACAAACTCATCCAGCAATTTACATTCGCTAGGACTTCCAAGAAATCCAGCTCCCAAGAATCGCGACTCTTTCACCAATCTACTCCCTCCTGCAAGTTTTCCAGCGGTCTTCGTCCTCCAGTAACAATTCCAGTGTTCCAGCAAGTTTTTAGTGTAGTCCTCGGGAGGAGTTAAGTTATGTTTCATGCTTAAACTTAAAAGGAAACTCCCTTGATGCAAGTTATTAACTATGCAAATGCCATAATCTTTGATACCAAGGTGATGCTGAACAATCCTTAAGGTACAAGAGCAATATTCCAGAGAAGCTTCCCCACAGGTCATGACATACTGTGTAAATGTGATTAACAAGCCTCACACCAGGGTCGTATTCAAGCCATCCCAGGTCGTTATTCAGATCCAGATTTCCCCCAACAGAGAAGCAAAGTTAAAAACTGTGAGCAAATACAATTGACGAGCTCACAGATGACCCACCGCCCCAAGGGTTGAACTTCCTCAGCTGCGGCTGGCCAAACCAAGACGACGTCAGATAAACTCTATTCCGAATTCATGGAAGGGAACGAGGGGAAATTTTCTCTGGGATGACCAAACTTTACTGAAACTCGGTAGAAGTGGACACAGCCACTCTGTTCCCAGGGCCATGCAGATCTTGCATTCCAGCCAAGCAGACTTGGGGATACTTGTCCAAGTTTTATATTCTGCGCTCCAGCACGAATTATTTGAAAACATTAACTCAGCAGTGCTGACATGCACAGCTCTGAGTATTCAATATTTATCAGCAGATGACCACTGCTAAACGAGAGGGAGGAGGGATGGGGGGGGGGAGAGGGAGGGAGGGAGAGATGGGGGGAGAAGGAGGGAGAGAGAGATGGGGGGGAGAAGGAGGGAGGGAGAGAGGGAGGAGGGAGAGAGGGGGGAGGGAGGGAGGGAGAGAGGAGGGAGGGAGAGAGGGAGGAAGAGAGGGGGGAGGGAGAGAGGGAGAGAGGGGGCGAGGGAGAGAGGGGGGAGGGAGAGAGGGAGAGAGGGGGGGAGGGAGAGAGGGGGGGAGGGAGAGAGGGGGGGAGGGAGAGAGGGGGAGGGAGAGAGGGGGGAGGGAGAGAGGGGGGAGGGAGAGAGGGGGGAGGGAGAGAGGGGGGAGGGAGAGAGGGGGGAGGGAGAGAGGGGGGAGGGAGAGAGGGGGGAGGGAGAGAGGGGGGGAGGGAGAGAGGGGGGAGGGAGAGAGGGGGGGAGGGAGAGAGGGGGGGAGGGAGAGAGGGGGGGAGGGAGAGAGGGGGGGAGGGAGAGAGGGGGGAGGGAGAGAGGGGGGGAGGGAGAGAGGGGGGGAGGGAGAGAGGGGGGGAGGGAGAGAGGGGGGAGGGAGAGAGGGGGGGAGGGAGAGAGGGGGGGAGGGAGAGAGGGGGGGAGGGAGAGAGGGGCGGGAGGGAGAGAGGGGGGGAGGGAGAGAGGGGCGGGAGGGAGAGAGGGGGGGAGGGAGAGAGGGGGGGAGGGAGAGATGGGGGAGGGAGAGAGGGGGGAGGGAGAGAGGGGGGAGGGAGAGAGGGGGGGAGGGAGAGAGGGAGGGAGGGATAGGAGTGAGGGAGGGAGAAGCAAAGAGAAATAGGGAAAAATTTCGTGTTTAAAAGAAGAGTAAGACATGGAAGGTGTGTGTTCGGGTGGCCGGCAAGGCGGGAGGGCGGGTGGCCGGCAAGGCGGCAGGGCGGGTGGCCGGCAAGGCGGCAGGGCGGGTGGCCGGCAAGGCGGCAGGGCGGGTGGCCGGCAAGGCGGCAGGGCGGGTGGCCGGCAAGGCGGCAGGGCGGGTGGCCGGCAAGGCGGCAGGGCGGGTGGCCGGCAAGGCGGCAGGGCGGGTGGCCGGCAAGGCGGCAGGGCGGGTGGCCGGCAAGGCGGCAGGGCGGGTGGCCGGCAAGGCGGCAGGGCGGGTGGCCGGCAAGGCGGCAGGGCGGGTGGCCGGCAAGGCGGCAGGGCGGGTGGCCGGCAAGGCGGGTGGCCGGCAAGGCGGGAGGGCGGGTGGCCGCCAAGGCGGGAGGGCGGGTGGCCGCCAAGGCGGGAGGGCGGGTGGCCGCCAAGGCGGCAGGGCGGGTGGCCGGCAAGGCGGCAGGGCGGGTGGCCGGCAAGGCGGCAGGGCGGGTGGCCGGCAAGGCGGCAGGGCGGGTGGCCGGCAAGGCGGCAGGGCGGGTGGCCGGCAAGGCGGCAGGGCGGGTGGCCGGCAAGGCGGGTGGCCGGCAAGGCGGGTGGCCGGCAAGGCGGGTGGCCGGCAAGGCGGGTGGCCGGCAAGGCGGGTGGCCGGCAAGGCGGCAGGGCGGGTGGCCGGCAGGGCGGGTGGCCGGCAGGGCGGGTGGCCGGCAAGGCGGCAGGGCGGGTGGCCGGCAAGGCGGCAGGGCGGGTGGCCGGCAGGGCGGGTGGCCGGCAAGGCGGCAGGGCGGGTGGCCGGCAAGGCGGCAGGGCGGGTGGCCGGCAAGGCGGCAGGGCGGGTGGCCGGCAAGGCGGCAGGGCGGGTGGCCGGCAAGGCGGCAGGGCGGGTGGCCGGCAGGGCGTAGATAGTGAGAAGGGAAGTAACGGAGAGTGACCAAAGAAAATGGTACCCTAGAAAGAAAAAATTGGTTACGTAAGGAAGGTAATGGAAGGAGAAAAGTGTAAAGGAAAATGAGGAAAAGAAGGGATGGGAAAACTTGGTTATATGGAAAATGAGAGAACGCCAAGCATATCCCTCTCGGCGCCTCCACCGAAAACTCGCACCGCTGGAATTTTTCTGGATTAAGACCTCCACAAACCGGTTTTATGAACTATGGTTCACAAGAAAAGCAAATTTTGCTTCACTTGGTGCACGGGCCAGAAAATATTTAGTTTGGAGTGACTGTACCCAGCAGCGCGAGATACTGAGGTCTCTCCCTCGTCTGGTGAACATGTTCTATGTCTATGATGACACGTTGAGAATACTGCCCGATGCCGGAGGCAGGTTTAAACAGAGAAAGGAACCAACTACTGCTAATCTGTATCTATAAGAGAAAATGTCTTTGTATGGTGATTTGTGATTGTATGGAGAGCGTCATTAGGTGGCTGAGGTCGATTCCTCAGCCACCCAATGACACGTGTGGTCGAACATTCACAGTGCTCCCTTTATTAATAATAATGGGGACAATGTAAATAATTAATAATAATGTTCGTCCCGCACCCCAGACCATTCCCCAATAAATTTAGGTAAGGCTTGCCCCAAGCGTCCACCCTCCAACTTTGGAAACACTCACAGATTATATTATTATACAGGCTTCCCGTCCGCAACAAAACGAATTAGAACGACTAAACTCAGTAAGAAAGAATAGGAAGTGTGTGTATATTTCTAGACTGGCAGAGTATTTAAGATTGTCTCCCAAGGTTCACTCATCTACACTCCGGCTGGTGTGATCTTGAAAATATTAAATCGGACGAGAGAATACCCAGTTGACGCCAGATACAGCCTCACTGAAGGAGCGGAACGTGAAAAGCGACAGAGCTGAACGCGAAAAAACAAATTACGTTGAATATGGACTGAAAGAGGAAATGGTCGAATGAAATCTGTCTAAATGAGGAAATGACAAATTTATTGATGGATATAGAAAAATAGACAGGAAAGTAGGAAGCGATGTATCACAATATTGTTGTATGAATTTTTGAAGTTAAAATTTGGAAGAGGAACTATAGAAGCGTAAGATATAAACACAAAAATTGAAACAGGAAGGAAAGGGAGCGAGAGAAGCTTAAAGAAGGAGAAGTGGGAACTTTGTCCATTATGTAAAGGAGATGAAGGGAGGACACGAGCTGAGGCGGTGTTGGGTCCTGTTTACACACACTAACGTGTAAAAAAAGGGATGATAATTTTTTTTTATAGCGAGATAGAGATTGAGAGAGACTTCAGTTTGTCTGTTCCAAAAACAGACGTTCGTAGGTAACGAATTCTAGTTGTTGACTGTAGAATTGTTAAATCACATTTAAAACCGTCACTATCTTGTGGGGTGTCCATTCCAGACTTGTACGCTGACTTAGTGAGCGTGCCGTAAGATATTTCGTTCACCTTCATGCGCGCGGGCTTTTGCGACGGGCTTATCTTAGGAAATGATGGGTTGGGTTATCATGCGGATATCAAGGGTGTCCCATTGTCATATGGCTGGAAGGGGGTGTCCATTGTCATATGACTGGAAGGGGCGTCCATTGTCATATGACTGGAAGGGGCGTCCATGTGTGTCAGGAGACACGATAGCAATGCGATACTTGGCGGCTCTCCAGTGGTAGGGCTACCTTGAAGCATCTAAGATCGAACAGCGAGCAGAAAGTTTCATCTTGAAAACGACCCGGTCACCAATATTCATACTGCAGACATTGTGTATATACACGTATAGCAAAGAGGGCATACATTGCTATACCACTGGCAGTAGAGAAAGTGCAGCACTGCTTGCAGAGACGGCTGACAGGAAAGATCCCCGTGGTCATATTGCCAGGGAAGGGAATTCAATCTCCTAGGGTGTAGCATCCGACCGTTCTGCAAGGGTATTCCATCCCTTCCTCAGATGCTTTTCCCGCTGCTTTCCAAAATGCATTTACAGACCTGAAGAAAAGCGTCGAAACTCAATCTAAACGATTACTATTTTTAGAAAGACCCATCAAAGGCCGCCCAAATATTTCACACTGCTATTATGGGTCTCAAACGCGGGTACAATTGTTGGAGCAAATGTGTTTCCAGAGTTGCGTTCGCTCTGCCGCTCAAGATGTAATAACAATACATTCCAATATGAACTTCTACAGTAAACTATTATTTTTATGTTGTAAACTGCTCATTAAAGTACACTTCATTGTTATATAATTTTAGCGGGATATTTAAGTGGAATTTCTTTGACATTTTTTGTTTAAATATTTTTGGTACAAATGCATATGTACAAGCGCAAGCGTATATGTACAGAAGTGTCTTGGTGGTGTATCAGAAGACTCAAGCCACTTCCCAGGTACAGGACACAAGCCACCTCACAGGTACAGGACACAAGCCACCTCCCAGGTACAGGACACAAGCCACCTCCCAGGTACAGGACACAAGCCACCTCTCAGGTACAGGACACAAGCCACCTCTCAGGTACAGGACACAAGCCACCTCCCAGGTACAGGACACAAGCCACCTCCCAGGTACAGGACACAAGCCACCTCACAGGTCCAGGACACGAGCCACCTCACAGGTCCAGGACACGAGCCACCTCACAGGTACAGGACACGAGCCACCTCCCAGGTACAGGACACAAGCCACCTCCCAGGTACAGGACACAAGCCACCTCCCAGGTCCAGGACACAAGCCACCTCCCAGGTCCAGGACACAAGCCACCTCCCAGGTACAGGACACAAGCCACCTCCCAGGTACAGGACACAAGCCACCTCCCAGGTCCAGGACACAAGCCACCTCCCAGGTCCAGGACACAAGCCACCTCCCAGGTACAGGACACAAGCCACCTCCCAGGTACAGGACACAAGCCACCTCCCAGGTACAGGACACAAGCCACCTCCCAGGTCCAGGACACAAGCCACCTCCCAGGTCCAGGACACAAGCCACCTCCCAGGTCCAGGACACAAGCCACCTCCCAGGTACAGGACACAAGCCACCTCCCAGGTACAGGACACAAGCCACCCTCCCCCCCCCCCTCAAGCAGTACAGTTGTCAGTGAAGAACAACAAATTCCGTAACTTATAGAGTTTAAAGAATAATTTCGCGTGTAACAAAAGTTTTGTGATTGCGGTCAGACACAGAAGAGACTTTATCTTTCTTGACTTTCAACATCAAAACCTTAAAAAAAAAATTGAGATTTGAATTTTCCACAAAAAAAATGTGGCGTTACAGATTTCCAACAATATCCGCATTTATCATGTTACTTTTTATATTCTTTCCAATATTTTATAAAACAATCAGATTAAACATTCGATTAAATACAATCAGATAACAAAAACTAGCTGCAACTCTCCATTATTGCACGATTTTTTTCGAATTAAAAATATTTTAATGGTAATAACAAATGACTGGCAACACTGTCCCTTTTGTTTTGGAAGATGTTCAGGGCCAGAATATACTTGCTGGTTGATCAGCAAGTTACTGTGGTAGACTTAATAACTTGCTCCAGTGATTGATAGGCATCAAGGCAACACAACCCAAAATCTCAATCAAGGATAATACAGAAGCAACGTTTAAAGCGCCATGGGTAGAACTAAAGGCAAATTCTACTCTCAGTTCCAGAATATTGAGTCTCTCGAGAGATTCATTATAAAGTCAAGAGAGACACACACGGCATTAGGGAGGTTATCATAAGTTGGATTAGTTCGAGGTTATAACTGATTTCACAGACAGCAGAGAATTAGCATAAATGGAGTGAAATGGAAGCGATAAACCGTTGTATGTGGAGTGTCTCCGTTATTTACGATATGTAAACACTTTACGGAACAATAGCTTTAGAAAATTTGCAGACACAAATGTTGCCCAGGAAATAAATTCATTAGACACAATTACGCCAAGACCATCTAGATAAACTTTAAAAATGGATGAAATATTAGTATACACAGTTTATTGCTGAAAAATGTTGGGTTCTGACATTACGTAATGAAAATATTTACCATATATCAGCTAAATGACGAAGTTGGGCAATCTGAGTGCAAAATATCTGGGAGTCATGATTAGTGGGGAAATTAAGCAACAAAAATCACTGCATTCATGTTCGGAATAAGGCATTGAGTACGCTGGGATTTATATCGTGCTACTAACGCTTCTATAAATCACAATGTTCAGTAGTCCTCATGTAGATTACGGGATTCAGTTTCAATCTTAGTACTATTAAATAAACTCACTCACTCTGATGCATACAGGGGAGGATGGCAAAATTAATCCAAGGAATCAGAAACTTATGAATATAAATTGAAAAGCTTAATTCATTCTCTAATGAGACGAAGAGTAAGGATGAATATGAGTGAGGTAACATCTCTACCTCACTCACCCACCATTACCCATCTCCTCCTCACTCCTCCCCCCCCCCCACTTAAAAATAGCTAACAACACACACCAATTGAGTCGCAGATGTTCTACGAGTTCTACGGACCAGTCCGCCTTCTACTCAGTTTCGTGTAGATCAATATTTCTGACCTTAATATTGAAGGTGGAAGCAGTGTTTACATCAGGTAACTGGTATATGTTCCCCACACTGTCTGAGGCTAGTTTAGGTCATGCTCGGGCCGCCTGTTGCTCCGCCTCTTAACTCCCTACCTCAGAAGCCAAACAAATATCTTCTACTGGCCTACTACAAGGCATCTACTATGACTGGGTAGCACAAATACCTTCGTTTTTGTAGGGTTCAGATTGTAAACTGCGGCGGAAGAGTTACTCTGCCTAACTGTTCAGAGAGTCCTGTGTTGTTGTTGTTGTTGTTGTTGTTGGTCTGGGCTCTGGGGGTAGGTGGCGCCCTCTACCTCCTCCTCCTCCTCCTCTCAGCTGGTGGTGTTGCCAAGAAATATTTTCACGGGTTTAACAGTTACACATTGTCTACTTTAATTGTGACTATTATGCATTTGAATTAATAATTAATATACATATTGAATAGTTATTACAGACTTTTAATGCATTTTTGGTAACTCGTGATTATTGGTTATAGACACGAAAATCCTGGTCACAATGCTACCTTCATGGGGGGGGGCCAGTGGCTGACGCGTGATCCTGTGGTCCCGAGTTCGATCCCGGGCGCCGGCGAGAAACAATGGGCAGAATTTCTTTCACCCTGATGCCCCTGTTACCTAACAGTAAATATGTACCTGGGAATTAGTCAGCTGTCACGGGCTGCTTCCTGGGGGTGGAGGCCTGGTCGAGGACCGGGCCGCGGAGACACTAAGCCCCGAAATCATCTCAAGATAGCATGAGGGTCGCCCGTGACTGCCTCGCACCACCAAGACACACACACGTCGACGGAATCACGTCTTTGATTTTGCAGGTAATTACCAGGTCCCTTCAGTAGAGCGGACTGACGGCCGATGATGGATTAGTTAGCTTCTTGGTAATTGATCACTCACAATAGTCAACACGATGCCAGCCACCGCATCTGGCAGTTGCAGTGGCATGGAGATGGGTTATTGTAATTTACATTTTGGGTTCCTTATATTATGATGCCATTCAGAAATGCTCATGCCGGCACCCCGTGTACTCTGATAATTGCCATGTACTATGGCACTTCTGACTTTTTTTAAGTATGCATTCAACACTGCATATACCGGTGCCAAGAATAAAAGAATTATTTTTTGGCAACTCTAGTTGCCAGAATGTTCCTAACATTAGCCCAATATTATAACTTTTGTCATCGCCGCCAATATAAGTAATCTTATATTTGAATATAAATATTCCTTATTTTAAGATGTAAGATATATTGCCATATTGTCATTGACGTTACCGTAACCTGCGGTATTTTTATGGTAATACTTCGTCCCAATTATACCAATAGCCTCTTTCAACACAACAGTGTATTTCAAATTTATTTGGCTAATTGAATTGCAGGCCGGAGGCTGTAACGATGTAACTAGCATATGCAAACGAGGCCATTAACCCAAGGCAGTGTTTGGATCTTAACCGGTGTCATTAACTTGCCAGGACCGCCTCGACCGACCGCGTCTGTTCCCAGACTTAATTATCAAATGGGCTGATAACAATATTATCCTGAGTGTGAACCTACCATTAGTTTGTTACTGCACGAAACACAGCCCAAGTGGACGGTACTTAACCTATCCTTCAGTGAACCTTAACCTGTCCTTCAGTGAACGGTACCGAGCCTATCCCTCGGTGACCGGTACCTAACCTATCATTGTTTTTATCAGTGAAAGATGTTTTATTACAATGACATCATTCCACCTGTTCTACTGTTCTTTTCTTACTCTCTACATGAGCGCCTGGTGAACACGGAGACACAACGACATCAACTTTATGCCACCTGTTTGCCCCTCTTGTGTACAGTGGCACGATTGTTACTCGTCCTTAAACTGTCTGACAGGTCTCCTGTTTCCAGCCGCTTGTATATCTGTACAAGTGGCCTGCACGGGGCTTACGGGCTCACCATAGCCCGTGCTACATGGACACTTCGTTCTGAGTAGCTAAATCTAAAACAGCAACATGCACGGGGCTTCGAATTGCTCTCGTGACACCCAGGGTGATGTAGAGGTGCATTTTGTATGGTGCTCATCAGCTGCTTCCTTGCTTTTCACAGATCCCTTTAATACACTGGCGAAGGAGAATAGAGGGGGAGAATTTTTCCTCGTAGGGGAGTATAAACAATATGATTTGATGAGTGGGAGCCCTCGCAAGTGCTCATTGAGCATCATACACCCTAAACTGTGGTTGTTAGACCCACTTAACTGCCGTAATGATTTCTTGTGGGCGTGCGCTAACGACAGGAGAGGCAATTAGCGATGCCCTTTGAATTCTTTGCTACGATTGTACAATTAAAGGGGGATTTTATTCTTTGTTTTTGGCTTTAAAAGTCAAGGAAATGGCAGAAACACAGTACGAGATTAAAGAGGTGATAAAAAATAGAGGAGACAGTCACAGACAACAAGGAAGGGGGGGGGGGAGGGAGGGAGGAAGAGAGAGAGGGAGGAAGAGAGAGAGGGAGGAAGAGAGAGAGGGAGGAAGAGAGAGAGGGAGGAAGAGAGAGAGAGAGAGAGAGAGAGAGAGAGAGAGAGAGAGAGAGAGAGAGAGAGAGAGAGAGAGAGAGAGAAAGAGAGAGAGAGAGAGAGAGAGAGAGAGGAAGAGAGAGAGAGAGAGGAAGAGAGAGAGAGAGAGAGAGGGAGGAAGAGAGAGAGAGAGAGGAAGAGAGAGAGAGAGAGAGAGAGAGAGAGAGAGAGAGAGAGAGAGAGAGAGAGAGAGAGAGAGAGAGAGAGAGAGAGAGAGAGAGAGGGAGGAAGAGAGAGAGAGAGAGAGAGAGAGAGAGGGAGGAAGAGAGAGAGAGAGAGGAAGAGAGAGAGAGAGAGAGAGAGAGAGAGAGAGAGAGAGAGAGAGAGAGAGAGAGAGAGAGAGAGAGAGAGAGAGAGAGAGAGAGAGAGAGAGACCTAAAAGAGATCCTCTCTCGATATGTACTTTTAATTCTCCCGGGAAGAAAATTTATAATTAGCGTGAGACGCAGATATTTACGAATGGTGGCAAGATAATTAGGGTTGAGAGTAGTAGGTGGTGCTGGTGTGTTGTGGCGACGGTGGTGGTAGCCAGCACGATGGTAGTTGTTACAATTATACAAGTCATTATGGTAGTAGTAGTTGTTGAAATGGTGGTCGTTATTGTGATGACGGTGATTAGCAGTAGTGGAGGGGATGGTGATGGTGGAGTTGGTGGTGGTTCTGGCTATAGTGACGGTGTAGATGCTGGTCTAATATCAGAGTTCCAGATTATGACGTGAGAGCCAAACTTTCAACCTGTGGCTCGCGACACCTGAAAAATGGAGACAAATAATTCCTACAATCGCACAATTGAACATCTGTTGCAGACGATGAGTCACAATAACGTGGCTGAAATATGTTGACCAGACCACACACTAGAAAGTGAAGGGACGACGACGTTTCGGTCCGTCCTGGACCATTCTCAAGTGGATGAGAAACTGGAGACTAGTGTGTGGTCTGGTCAACAAGAACATCTGTGGTTGTATCAGGTATTACCACTACAACTCTTACTGTTGAGCATCGTTGCTGGTATCAGCTACCACCCCTACAACTATAACTGCTGAGTATCTCAGGTTATATCTACTACTACTCCTCTCACAAGCACTACTGTTGTATCTGGTGTTCTGACAACTGATGTCAACACAACTCGCCTCACTACTACAACCCTGGACGCCAACACTGTTGGAACACAGTGCACGTCTCGTGTTGCAAGGGTGCAAGAGCGAGGCGTCAAGCATGTTCACCAATATGTTCTGCAACTACAACTCTCTATGGCCACCTACACAATAGCAACAAAATCATTTTGAAATATTTCGTCTTGAATATCACAAGGTTTCTATCAGCTAAATGTCGCTTACTTGAATTGTATTATGCAAAAGCGCCGTCTTCTCCCTCCTTTAAACCCATTAACTCGATGAGATTCAATAACACTGGCCCCTCTCTGGCTGACACAACAACAGTGCTTAAACTGGAAAGGAAAATTTACATTTTCCTTTCAACAAAAAAGGAAGGAAGGGAAGAGAATTATCAGGGAGAAAGCGCCAAGCCATTGCGACTATATAGCACTTGAAAGGAGTCAGGATAAGGATTTGGGATGGGACTGGGGAAAGGAATGGTGCCCAACCACTTGGACGGTCGGGGATTGAACGCCGACCTGCATGAAGCTAGATCGTTGCTCTACCATCTAATCCAAGTTGTTGAGTCGCTCTACCACCATATTCAGTTATTTGTTGTGCTGGAACAGAAGAATGGAAGAGAAAATAAGGAGCAATATTAGATAAAGACAGAGTAATAGAGAGAAAAGAGAGAGAATACAAGGAGGGAAAGGTAATTGTAGTGGTCAGAACACGTCTGTTTAGCAGTGGTTAGAACACATGTATTTAGCAGTGGTTAGAACACGTGTATTTAGCAGTGGTTAGAACACGTGTATTTAGCAGTGGTTAGAACACGTGTATTTAGCAGTGGTTAGGAGACCTCCATCACTTCCTCTATCCCTCTCCTTCCCTCCCTCTCCCGCCAGCCAGCATGACTGAGTTACCAGGATTCCTAAGAACTCTCCAGGAATTAATCCTCCATTCTTCACCGGAATATCAACATTGCATGCATTCCTCCTCACAGATTTCCAAGTGGAGAAGCTTAGACTCCTTATAAGAAACCTGAAACATAAGAAACCATAGTAAACATTATTTTTGTTTTTACTATTAAATTCGCAATTTTCATATCCATATTATTTTAATTCTTTTGTAAATATTATTTTTTATTTAAAAATTTGTATTGATCAATTTATAATTAACATTAATAATAATAATAATAATAATAATTATAATAATAATAATAATTTATTTAGGAAAAGTACATACACAGTTGCAGAGTTACAGTACAAACATTCTGTTAGATTTAAAGATGGAGGTAGTACATACAATACCTAAAGCCACTAGTACACATAGCATTTCGGACATAGTATTCCACTAATTTTTAGATAATATTACAGGCTTCATAAAAACTTTTAAATTCTTTATGGGCGGGTTTAACCCTGTAATATTGTGACCCACGTGACCTTGTGTGACCCACGTGACCTTGTGTGTGACCCACGTGACCTTGTGTGTGACCCACGTGACCTTGTGTGTGACCCACGTGACTTTGTGTGTGACCCACGTGACCTTGTGGGACCCACATAACCTTGTGTGACCCACATGACCTTGTGTGACCCAAGTGACCTTGTGGGACCTACATAACCTTGTGGGACCCACGTGACCTTGTGTGACCCAAGTGACCTTTTGTGACCCACGTGACCTTGTGGGACCCACGTGACCTTGTGTGACCCACGTGACCTTGTGTGACCCAAGTGACCTTGTGTGACCCACGTGACCTTGTGTGTGACCCACGTGACCTTGTAAAGTACTTTTGTAAACCTCTACGTGTTATAAAAATGGGTTCGTCTGCCTTTAATTTTGGAAAATAAATAAAGTTTGAGAATGGCAGTGAAGACTGGCATAAGTTTAGATTACAAATATTTTAAAGCTGATTTACACATCTTTATTTTGAGGCCTGGTCGACGACCGAGCCGCGGGATCGCTAAGCCCCGAAATCACCTCAAGGTAAGGTAACCTCATCTCTGAACCCCTAACTGTCCTTTTATCTGTCTTTGACGGTTATCTCAGCATGCTGTGATCAACCATCACTTTTATATTGCTCATTCGTTCCCTTTCTCTATTTTATTTCCTCTCTCCTTCCCTCCCTCTCCAACCCTTCCTATCCCTCCCACACTCAACCTTTACTCCACCTCCTCCAGCCCCACTCGCTCCCTCTCACACTGTTAATCCCCCGCCACTCTTGTTAGCAATCCTCACTCCATAATCCTCTGTATATTGCATACTGACTTAAAGAATCTTAAGTATTTGATTACACCTTCCAAATAAAAGTTTTCTATATTACATATTGACTTAAAATCTTGTTGTATATTGGTTAGAACATCAGCTAGTTTAATAAAAGAAACATTTGAAAAGTCTGCACTTGGTGTGGAATTTTTGTTATGCGCCAGTACGCTGTTTTCAAGCTCTTAGAATATAGTTGTATAGTTACACGCATTAATATAGTCATCAAAATGTTGGTTTTATTAGTAAATGCCAAAGGCGAAAGTAAAATTTTGTATTTAGTTAGTACCTGTCCTTTATCTCAGGGTTCAACAAGACACTGCTGGAACTGCTGCTCACACATGCTGCAGAATCCAGGGGTCAAGTAAGTAAGTAATTATTAAGAAGAGATGCCAGCCTAGGAAGACTATATAGTACCGTGTGTCACGCGATAGTCAAGAGCTCCTAAATATCGCTCAGGGAGACATGGGAGCAAAAATGCACAAGACAAGCGTTGTTAAAGGCATAGGATTCTATCTAGGGACAATTGACTTGACGGAATATTGGGAACAAGACTTGTGATCTGCCTGAAAATTATTACGGCAAAACATAGTTCCATGGCCAAACTTCCAGCACTTAGTGCACAGATGCTGAGAGAGGATGTACTTCTGCAAGGGAGACTTGGTACCCCCAAAACCTTTCATTTTACCCTCATCTCTCCACTAAAGTGTGCTGGCGCTGGCCAGACTCAATGTCCTGGTGAAGGAAAATGTTAAACTTGCGGGTGTTCATGCACGACACACACGTCGGCTGAGTCACAGTGTGTGTGGCTGTGACCCGTCACAGGAGGCACGAGCAGCAGGACCCTCCACCACACCTCCGAGGGCGCTGCACAAGAGCCCCGTCAGCACGTCAAGGCAGCAAATTAATGGGGTATGGTGAAATATGATTACAATATTTTTTCAACTTAGAGGGAAGTTCATAACAAAAAATGCATCTAGAAATTTAATCACTTTTCTGTAGTGGATTTTCCCCTCTTAATATGATCCAGTTTCTTTAACTTAACAAAAAATCATTCTAAAGTTTGTATGACAACATTCAGAGTGTTACTTGCGCCATCACAGCGCCTATACGTGGTCTCGCAAATGATTATTCGATTCCCTTACCTGTGTCTTGCTAGTTGTCAAAGCCTTCTCGGGCAGGAACTATACAAACTCCGCTTCACCTTCTAGCGGTTACCTTATCATTTGCAATGACAGGAATCATAGGCTGGAAGGAAAATCATAAAATGAGTGGTTGCCAGTAAACAAATTTTAAACTATTGCTTCACCTCGTTCAGAAGAGTCAGTCACCACTCACACTGGAGAACTGTCTCGTAACGTGATAAGCGCCGGGACTCGTGTGTTAGACAAGAGGCTCTGTGCTGCTCTATTTTGTTTGAACATTAAAGTAAAGGATGTATTACACAGAAATATATTTAATATAGAGTTCTTCGCTGCCCTCCTCTGCCCTTACCATCCTAAATTACCCTTTGCCACCAATTTTTCATTTCCCCACTATTCCGTCATCCCTCCCACTACTACCTGCCTCCCACCTGCCATCCCCCCCACTACCACCGTCCACCCCCACTATTACCTGCCACTCCCACTACCACCACCCACAATCCACAACTACTAACCACCCAACCCGTCCTCGACTCAAGTCCATTACATTCAGCGGTCAACCCCACAGACGCATTCATAAATTTTAACATGCTGTTCATTCAAAACGGGAATTTTCTCAAGTATAAATTAATATTATAATAGCATATTGTGTATATATAGGCATAGGTTAGGTTAGGTTAGGTTAGGTGTTTAGGTTCTGTTGGCGATTATTTGTATTTGTAGTACGTGGGTGAAGCATTTATAGCGTTGTGATTCGAACAAAATTCGTCAGTGAAGCACTTGTTACGGATATGTTCGAACGTCAGCAGTTGTGAGTCGTGTGTAAACCGCTTTTCATTCATAAACAGGGGGTTTGGCGGGTGCATGGAATCACTTTTGGATCTTTGTTTGGAGGACGGGCTGAACCACCACACATGACCCACTATACCTTCTCGACATCCTGTTCGAATATGATCTACATTTGTATTCACCCAGAGGAGGGAGACGCATTTATAAAATTGTGGTTCGAACTGAGGACGTGAGTGAAGCACTTGTTCCGGAAGTGTTCGGACGTCATAAGTTGTGAATCGTGTGTAAACCGCTTTTCATTCTTAAGCAGAGGGTTTGGTGGCTGGATTAACGAGCTTGGATCTTTGTATGCGAAGACGGGTTGTGGTATTCATGATAATATTTGCTCCGAATCCAAACTTGGCTTTTGAAAACAGAGTTCGACAGTTTAACTGGCGCTTATCCAACTCTTCTCGAACCGTCACCTACTGTACCTGAACCACTAAATTCATGATAAGCGTTACTCACTAGTTTTCCTTGGAATAGATGAAGTAAAACGAGCGCGCGCACGCACGCACGCGCGCGCACACACATACACACACATAGGGGGGCCTCGTAGCCTGGTGGATAGCGCGCAGGACTCGTAATTCTGTGGCGCGGGTTCGATTCCCGCACGAGGCAGAAACAAATGGGCAAAGTTTCTTTCACCCTAAGTGCCCCTGTTACCTAGCAGTAAATAGGTACCTGGGAGTTAGTCAGCTGTCACGGGCTGCTTCCTGGGGTGTGTGTGTGTGTTTGTGTGGTGTGGGAAAAAAAAAAGTAAGTTAGTAGTTAGTAAACAGTTGATTGACAGTTGAGAGGCGGGCCGAAAGAGCCAAGCTCAACCCCCGCAAACACTACTAGGTGAATACACACACACACACCCACGAAGCAGCTCGTAATAGGTGTTTAACTCACAGGTACCTATTTACTGCTAGGTAACAGGAGCATCAGAGTGAAAGAAACTTTGCCCATTTGTTTCCACCATGGCCCGGGATCGATCCCAGGTCCCAAGATCTACGCATCCAGAGCGCTGTCCACTCAGCCACTTGGCACCCTTTAGGATGTGGAGGGGCCCGGGTGCAAGCTCGTTCCTCATACCCTGTGTTGTTCCTAGTTGTGCTTGCGGGGGTTGAGCTCTGGCTCTTTGGTCCCGCCTCTCAACTGTCAATCAACTGATGTACAGGTTCCTGAGCCTACTGGGCTCTATCATATCTACATTTGAAACTGTGTATGGAGTCAGCCTCCACCACATCACTGCCTAATGCATTCCATTTGTTAACTACTCTGACACTGAACAAATTATTTCTAATGTCGCTGTGACTCATCTGGGTACTACATGTCCACCTGTGTCCCCTTGTGGAGGGCCCCCATGCACTTGCTCCTCACACCCAGTGTAGAGGGCCCCCATGCACTTGCTCCTCACACCCAGTGTAGAGGGCCCCCATGCACTTGCTCCTCACACCCAGTGTAGAGGGCCCCCATGCACTTGCTCCTCACACACAGTGTAGAGGGCCCCCATGCACTTGTTCCTCACACACAGGGTAGAGGGCCCCCATGCACTTGCTCCTCACACCGTGCGTGATACAGTACCGTTCATGAGGCTCCTGGGGATTATATGGGTTATAACACAAGGAGGAGCCAGAATTATAGGATAGGATCACGGCTGTATAATCATAGCTGTGTAATTAACATAATATAGATGTATTACCTGCAAGTTATAAATTATCTTTAGCGTCGTGTCTCGTCACATCCAAGAGGTTATGTATGTTTTATAATTAAAAAAATAGATTCATTTGCCACTTACGATTTTCCGGTTTACATTTTAAGTATCCAAATACTGCAAGGACGTGATCCTCTTTCATACAAGAACTTGTAATTGCCACACAACCACAAACTTTGTAATACTCCATACTTATGATAACTTTTTTGCAGTCTACTTTTGGTAACTCAGCCAATGGTATTTTACCTATTGCAACTCTTGCGATATATGTAGAGGTCATAATCAAACCAACAGACAAAGGAATACAAAAGCTTTATTACAAAATATAGACAAGTTGGCCCCCGCGACCAGCCACCAGGACACAACAATAACGAGTCTTGACGCAGTAAATCTTGATGGCGACGAATGAGGACTTGAGGGAGAGGGGTGAGGAGAAAGAGTGGTAGTGAGGGGCGTGGGTGAGATAGATGGAGGGAAGGGAAGAGATGAGGGATGCTGAGACAGGGGAGAGGTGAAGGGCTTGGGGTATAAAGATATATGAATGGAAAAGTTGCACGGAGATATAGGAGACGTTGGGAGAAATGTGGAGAAGCAGTATAGATAGTAACATTGAAAACACGAAAGAGAATAGAGAAAATGATGTTTGGAAGGTGAGGGAAAGGGAGAGATAGAGAGAGGTAGGGTATACGAGGAGAGGAGGAGGAGGAGGAGGCGGCGAGTTGAGAGTAGACAAGATGAAGTGTAGGAGAGGAATGACCTCACTTGACCTTGGGAGACCCGCCCGTCACACTGGTCCTTCCTCCACCCTCCTGGCTCACACTCGACCCCGAGGCATCCACCACAGACTCCTTGCTGCCTCTGGCCACCGCCTCGCTGCTGCCTCTCGCCATCTGCAGCACAAAGTATATTTCTAGAAAATACACTGGCTAGACTTACAGGTTAACAGTCACATTCAAGTTGTGTGTAGTTTATTATGCAACCCATACCTATCCGGTGGGTGGTAGTGGGTCCCTATACCAATCCCGTGGGTGGTAGTGGCCCACGTACCATTTAAACTATGTAGTTAAGATTTTGGCAACGGACTACAGAGTGAACATAATTTGTCCTATTCAATATTCTGTCTAAAGTTAGTCCCAAAAGTGAGGACCCAGCAAAGAAAGTGAGAAGCAGCAAACAGATTGGAGGATACAAATACGTGGAAATAAAGATCAAATCTAAATATTTAAACACGTCAGTTCTAAGCTGCAACAAAGATAATTTCTGAAAACTGTAGGAAGGAGTCCTGGCCACGGCCTCTGACCTCACTACACCTCAGTATATTTACATAAAGCTGCATTACTTTAAATCTAATAAAATTGCATTAAACCTAAAAAGTCTTTACAGTTGGTGTCAGAAGAGCCTCGCATCTGTACTTACCTTGGATGAGGGCGGCGTAAGAGGTGGGTGTGGCGTCTGTAGGCGTGGTGTTTGGGGCCGAGTGGTGTGGGGGGCCCGTGGGGTGTGTGGGGGTCGTGGGGTGTGTGGGGGTCGTGGGGTGTGGGGCGGACGTGGGGTGTAGGGAAGCTCAAGGCTGGGGCCCACTACAGACAGTTCCTCCTCGACCTCTGTGGGATAAAGATGTACAGTGATTCACCGCTCACGGTACAGCAGGTCTCTTTAGCTCTATATATTACGACAAACTTAATATATCCGTTATAAGCAGGCGATGAGTCATAATAACGTGGCTAAAGTATGTTGACCAGACCACACACTAAAAGGTGAAGGGACGACGACGTTCCGGTCCGTCCTGGACCATTCTCAAGTCGACTTGAGAATTGTCCAGGACGGACCGAAATGTCGTCGTCCCTTCACCTTCTAGTGTGTGGTCTGGTCATTACCCGTTATAAATTTGTTGCTTTCTTCGGCAGTTATAAAAGTTGACAAAACTCTCAGATATTACATTTTGTTCTCAAGTGTATTCGTGTAGGCCTGTGTGTGCGAATATCTTTATGTACGCATGTATAACAAAATCCCACACTACATGAATGTATTTAGATTGTGTGTGTGTACTCACCTATTTGTGCTTGCGAGGGTTGAGCTTTGGCTCTTTGGTCCCGCCTCTCAACTGTCAATCAATTGGTGTACAGATTCCTGAGCCTACTGGGCTCTATCATATCTACATTTGAAACTGTGTATGGAGTCAGCCTCCACCACATCACTGCCTAATGCATTCCACCTGTTAACTACTCTGACACTGAAGAAGTTCCTTCTAACGTCTCTGTGGCTCATGTGGGTACCCAGTTTCCACCTGTGTCCCCTTGTTCGCGTCCCACCAGTGTTGAATAGGTAGGGGTGTGTGGTGTGTGTACCCCGCTACTATCTTGAGGTTATCTTGAGATGATTTCGGGGCTTTTTAGTGTCCCCGCGGCCCGGTCCTCGACCAGGCCTCCACCCCCAAGAAGCAGCCCGTGACAGCTGACTAACACCCAGGTACCTATTTTACTGCTAGGTAACAGGGGGCATAGGGTGAAAGAAACTCTGCCCATTGTTTCTCGCCGGCGCCTGGGATTGAACCCAGGACCACAGGATCACAAGTCCAGCGTGCTGTCCGCTCGGCCGACTGGCTCCTACTAAGCAACAGGTTTGTATTTTAAAGTTGATATGTTTTTGCACGAGAGTAATTTTAGGCAACAAGTTTAATGCGTGAATATAGGACTCTGTATAATTTCGAAAATAATTTATTGGCTAATTTAGGTGTTTGAAGAACACTTAAGAATTTGAGTGCATTTGAAATATCACTACACATTCAAATACGTGTGAATACACAAGTGTATATATTTGTTTGAATGAAAAAAAAATTAACAATATAAAATGGCGGAAACCACCGAGAAACGGAAGGTTGAGTTCCGGCAGTTTATTGTCTTAACACAGATCACCTCTGATGGTCAGAGGTGGTTCAGTTGACCTGTTTCCCCTCACATATACTGACTGGGGTGAGGCAGCTTCCCTCACGTGTACTGACCGGGGTGAGACAGCTTCCCTCACATGTACTGACCGGGGTGAGGCAGCTTCCCTCACATATACTGACCGGGGTGAGGCGGCATCACTGCTGGGTCCTCGGGCAGGGGAGGAGCCACCAGCTGGTCCTCCCTGGTTCTCCGCTGTTGTCGTCGTCTCATCACCAGTATCACCAGCACCAGCACCAACAGGCTCACCCCAACACCGCCCACCAGCCCACCTACAGCCACCCCGAGCCCACCGCTCAGCCCACTGCTGACCACCTCCGTCTGCGGCGCTTCTCTGCCTGGCTCAGGGCTGCCGGACTCTGGCAGCGGCGGCACTGTACAGGGACAAACAATTTGGCTTTAGTGGAAAATTATCATTTGCAATATAAAGAATATTCAAGAAAATTATATATTACGAAAGCATTTACATTTAATATTTTAGTTTTAAAGATGGCAAGAGTTTTTTTATTTTAACCTGTAATATTTTTTATAAAGTGCCGAAAACAAAATTATTAATTCAAACAAAAAATACAGCCACTGGCTAATATTTGGAAAGTAGATATAATTTATGTTTTTTGAGAGTGGCCGACACCCCCCTCCACCTCTCCCCCCCCCTCTCTCTCTTCTCACCCTTCTCTCTCCCCCCCACACCTCTCTATATCGACGTAGACGTCAATTCAATATTATTAAAGTAATAACATTGAAAATATTTTCACTCTCAAAAGTCACACCAACAACTACAAAAGAAACCACATAATATAATTAACACACAGCACGAGGCTTCCGTCACACTGGTCGACACACAGCACGAGGCTTCCGTCACACTGGTCGACACACAGCACGAGGCTTCCGTCACACTGGTCGACACACAGCACGAGGCTTCCGTCACACTGGTCGACACACAGCACGAGGCTTCCGTCACACTGGTCGACACACAGCACGAGGCTTCCGTCACACTGGTCGACACACAGCACGAGGCTTCCGTCACACTGGTCGACACACAGCACGAGGCTTCCGTCACACTGGTCGACACACAGCACGAGGCTTCCGTCACACTGGTCGACACACAGCACGAGGCTTCCGTCACACTAGTCGACACACAGCACGAGGCTTCCGTCACACTGGTCGACACACAGCACGAGGCTTCCGTCACACTGGTCGACACAGCACGAGGCTTCCGTCACACTGGTTGACACACAGCACGAGGCTTCCGTCACACTGGTCGACACACAGCACGAGGCTTCCGTCACACTGGTCGACACAGCACGAGGCTTCCGTCACACTGGTCGACACAGCACGAGGCTTCCGTCACACTGGTCGGGGTTATCGGCAGCTTGAAGGTCGACGCTGCCAGTGATGAAGAGCTTCACCACTACACAAGTGTGGTCGTGTGGTGACAAACTTGGGGTATACAAAGCGTCACTTTACTGTAGTAGATAATAAATGTTTGCCGTCTACAGCAGTGGTACTTGTTATTTGGTGGGATAATACCATCAGTCACTCAGGCAGAGGCTGTCATATTCTCTCTCATACATTTCTAATGTAGATTGATATTCCAGTAGGCACAAGAATCTGTAAACCAGTTGATTGACAGTTGAGAGGTGGGACCAAAGAGCCAAAGCTCGCCCCCCCCCCCCGCAAGCACAACTAGGTGAACACACACACACACCTATACCCCCGCCCCCCAATACAAGATGAAGATACATTAAGGGAACCAGATCTCAACACAGGAGAATAGAAGAAACAAGGGATATGATCACAACGTACATGATACAGAGGAGACCAAATAAGATGGACAAAAACTGGGTCTTTAAATTGAGAGAAAATAGGGCAAGAGTACACAAGTAGGAGCTGGAAAAACAAATTAGCAGAAGGAATGTAAGGAAATACTCGTACCAATTACGGCTGGTCAACAAGGTGAGTGTTGACACGAGTTGTGCAAGTTCCACCATTAGAAACTTTAAGGTCACATTCGACAAAGAATGTGTACGGCTAAACAGTAAAATTATAACAGGTACAAAAAAGGCTAAAAGGCGGGGCATAAACAGCTAGACCTCACTTGTCAGTAGTCAGTGATAGCGCAGTATAACCATGTACACAGTCCTCCCCGACCCAGTACCCCACAACCTCCCCAGCACACAGTGATGACCAAAGTCCCCATTTAAGGAATGATAGAAGCAAGGATAGTAGGGCACACATCCACACTATGGGAGATCTGCGCTCCCACACTGCTCGAGTACATCACTCTTATAGTCTGGTTCGAGTTAACATAAATCTTATGGTCCAGAACCAGAGGTGCATCGAGGCATCGGTCTATTATGTGCGGTATTGGTAACGGTCAAAATATTGGTAACGGTACCAATATTTCTTCGTCTCATAATGCCCAAAACCCAGAATGCCAAAATTCCCAGTTTCAAAAATTTAGAATTTTTCGTTATTAAACGGTGACTATTATTGGAAAAGTGGTTAATTGCTTCATCCTTCGGGCGCAGTACTGGCCGAGCACCTTAGTACTTCCTTATAGTTAAAACGAATCTACCTCTTTAGTTTAAGATCAGCTCAACAAGCTGGACCAAAACCCTTGTGGGGACTGGAGCTATCGTTAATGCATTAACATGAGTGAGATGAGCTAGAGACTGTGAGCGGAGAGTTGACATGAGTGAGACAAGCTAGAGGCTGTGAGGGGAGTGTTGACATGAGTGAGACAAGCTAGAGGCTGTGAGCTGGGTGTTGACATGAGTGAGACAAGCTAGAGGCTGTGAGCTGGGTGTTGGCATGAGTGAGACAAGCTAGAGGCTGTGAGGGGAGTGTTGACATGAGTGAGAAGCTAGAGGCTGTGAGGGGAGTGTTGACATGAGTGAGACAAGCTAGAGGCTGTGAGGGGAGTGTTGACATGAGTGAGACAAGCTAGAGGCTGTGAGGGGAGTGTCAGGGACAGAGATCCTGAACAGTATTTGCCTAGCTGGACACCGTCCTCTTGACGGTGGGATTTGAATCACCCAGAGAACACCACTCCACTGGACTGGGAGATGTGTCAACTCACTAAGTGCCTTAATTACCCCAAGACGATGGTGTTTCAAAGGGGCTATGGCACGTACACACACACACCCTGCCAATTCTCAGGGGAATTGACAGGGTAGACAAAGATGGATTATTTAACACGGGTGGTACACGAACAAGGGGACACAGGTGGAAGCCGAGTCCCCAAATGAGCCACAGAAACATTAGAAATAACGTTTTCAGTGTCAGAGTAGTTAGTACATGGAATGCACTAGGAAGTAATGTGGTGGAAACTGACTCCATACACAGTTTAAAGCGTAGATATGATAGACCTCGAGAAGCTCAGGAATCTGTACATCAGAATGTTGACAATCGAGAGGCTGGACCAAAGAGACGAAGCTCAGCCCCCGCAAGCGTGAGTGAGTACAAGTAGGTGAGTACACACACACACACACACACACACACACACACACACACACACACACACACACACACACACACACACACACACACACACACACACACACACACACACACACACAGGTTGTACCAGGTTGGCTAACATAAGAACGGCCTTTAGAAACTTGCGTAAGGAATCTTTCAGAACAGTATATACCACATATGTCAGACCAATCCTGGAGTATGCGGCTCCAGCATGGAGTCCATATCTAGTCAAGCATAAGGCTAAACTGGAAAAGGTTCAAAGGTTTCCCACCAGACTAGTACCCGAGCTGAGAGGTATGAGCTACGAGGAGAGACTACGGGAATTGAACCTCACTTCGTTGGAAGACAGAAGAGTTAGGGGGGACATGATCACCACATTCAAGATTCTCAAGGGAATCGACAGGGTTGATAAAGACAGGCTATTTAACACAAGGGGCACACGCACTAGGGGACACAGGTGGAAACTGAGTGCCCAAATGAGCCACAGAGATATTAGAAAGAACTTTTTTAGTGTCAGAGTGGTTGACAAATGGAATGCATTAGGAAGCAATGTGGTGGAGGCTGACTCCATACACAGTTTCAAATGTAGATATGATAGAGCCCAGTAGGCTCAGGAACCTGTACACCTGTTGATTGACGGTTGAGAGGCGGGACCAAAGAGCCAGAGCTCAACCCCCGCAAGCACAACTAGGTGAGTACACACACACTTAACTACATAAACTAAATAATATATTTATAGGAGTAAATATCGAGGTGAACAAATCGCATGACCAGACGAGCAGATACAGGCCACCGCTGCACCCCTACAGGCAACCCTCCCTACTGGAAAATCCTCAACCCTCCTCTCGCCCCCAGTATCCCAATCCTGCACCCCATCCCAAACCCCCAGCTCCCCCCTACCCACCCACAATGTGGCACATAGTCCCCCCAGTCCCTGCTCCTTGGTCCCCGACCAATCACCCCTCAACCTCAGCCCTTCACCCCTCCACTAATAAAGAGAAGGTCATACCAGTAATGAGGTTACCTGTGAGGTGGAATGTGGTTCTCGGGAGAGTGCGGGCGTGCATGTAGATGGGCGTGGAGCGGGCGTGGGCGGTGGCCGAGTAGAGGACGAGCTTGAGGCTGGCGGCGGGCGGCAGGCCCCTCACTGTGAACACGGGTCGACCCTCACTCACGTTGGCTATAAGGGTGCCTCCAGACCACACCTGTAACATGTTCACTGACAGGTGTTTTTTTTCATACGTACTGACAGATGTTTGTCATCTTACAGACAAAACAGGTTGTAAGCCAATCTAAACAGCTGACATGAACTATCCAACGTTTTCATTGGCTGAGGCCTACAGCACAATCACAGTTAAATATTAATTAACCTATCACAGATCCACCAGCAATAATTGCTACGACTTTTTTGTTTCTTTTATTTAAAAGGACAAAGTATTTTTAAAATAAAATCAACCATAACCCAGCTGCTGCCACACACAATACCCAGAACCTGCCACCATTATCATATACAAGTAAACAAACTAATTTCACAAGTAATAATGCACTCAACACAATAATATAACACAAACTGCTGTGACTGGCCATTGGCTGGTCACCAGCTGCTGTTGTTGCCACACTTCACAACCGCAAGTATTCCTTGTCAAACGAGTCCTCAGGCTCCTGAAGAGCTGCTAAATGCTATATGAACAATGACAGCCAATACCGGCCACTAACACGGCTCAGGTTCAAGGCCTCTCATACTCTGATGGGCTGTTTATGATTTTGGGACAATAGTTGACAGACCAACCAACATTTTACTTTAATCCCGAACAGAGATCCGGACAACAGGAAACTGTATATACTCAACTATATTATTCAAGTCTTTAAGAACCTTGAAACATGTATAATGATGAACACATTATTTAACGGAAGCTTTTCTTCAAACCAACTCCAATTCAGTTGGATTGGTGGGAATTGGTTAGATTTGGTTAAATTAGGTTAGTTTAGACTAGGTGGTGTTGGTTTTACAACCTGTTGGTGAACAGTTTGTACCTGTTCACCACCAGGTTGTCAGGTCGACAAGCAGAGCGCAACTCCAGTCTCCTGCGACTGATGGATGCCTGCTACTGGCCTGTTCTCTTAAAAAGAACGTCGCTTTTGGCCGTTTGCCCGTATGGCCGAATTTGGACGTAATTTGAAAATGAAAATAAATTTGGGATTTTTTTTTCAACAACAGTAAGTCAAGGGTCCTCTCATAGGTTAGGTGGGCAGGAAATTCTCAAAGTTTCAAAACGTTATGAAAAACGTTAATTTAAAGTGTCCTCTCATAACCTCTGCGCGTACGCCGGACGACTCGAATAGAAAACGGAACAGATCGTCACTTTTGTGAGTAGATTTCATTTTAAATTACGTCCAAATTTGGCCATAGCGCGCATACGAGCCAAAAGTGACGTTATTTTTAAGAGGACGGCTTGGGTGAAGAGTGTGCTCACCTCCAGGTTGGCTCGGGCGCTGGCTTCAGGTGACAACACGAAACTGGCGCTGGGGGAGAGGTGGGCGTGCGAGGCGTCTTCGTGGGCGCTGCGGGTGTGGGCGTCGCACTTCACCACCAGCTGCGTCTCTCCCACCATAGTAACGTTGCAGTCCTTCAGCGGCTGGGGCGGCTCTGTGGGCGGCGGGAGACGCGTTGGTGGCCAGGGTCGTCTTAGATGTAATTTAGTAATGAATGTACAAGGTAAACCAGTGACTAGCACTCACAGTGTCCGCGAGTGACACGATATCGCTAAGGATGCCATACGGGAGCGTGAAGGTGGCAGGTGTTCAGATCAGTTGCCTGCACTCAGGCCGCACTCTACTTGAGTTCCATATCTTGGGTATAGACCCACTATAATCTAGAATACAGTTCAGCATTATAGTTTAAGTCGAAGTATAGTCTTGGTATTAGGCTTAAGGCCCGTCAGTAAGCATTGTCACGACCTCCTCAATAGCTACCGACTCGCCAAGAAATATACTGTAGACCAGAGTATAGTTCAAGCCGAAAGTAAACTCTGCCATAAACACTGAGAAATGAGGTACACATTTCATTATATATTCCTCTTGATGCTCTCAGGGTGTATATTATATACACTTAATAGTATATATGGTAAAAAATTTCCTTTGCAGTTGCCAGATATTTATTTGGAGCTTGTTCAGCGCCATCTATTGTGTGGATTATACACGACCAACTGATGATGTAATTATTACAAGCAACTAATTGTCTGCAGTAACACACAAAGGTGTACACAAAGAGGTCAACTAGTTTATAATTAGTTGTCACTTACCCACGACGGTGAAGGTATGGTCACTTACCCACGACGGTGAGAAAAGCGTCATTTACCCACGACGGTGAAGGTAGGGTCACTAACCCACGACGGTGAAGGTAGGGTCACTAACCCACGACGGTAAAGGCGGGGTCATTTACCCACAACGGTAAGAAAAGCGTCACTTACCCACGACGGTGAGGCATCATTTACCCACGACGGTGAAGGTAGGGTTACTTACCCACGACGGTGAAGGAGGCGTCACTTACCCACAACGGTGAAGGTAGCGTCACTTACCCACGACGGTGAAGGTAGCGTCACTTACCCACGACGGTGAAGGAGGCGTCACTTACCCACGACGGTGAAGGAGGCGTCACTTACCCACGACGGTGAAGGAGGCGTCACTTACCCACGACGGTGAAGGAGGCATCACTTACCCACGACGGTGAAGGAGGCGTCACTTACCCACGACGGTGAAGGAGGCGTCACTTACCCACGACGGTGAAGGAGGCGTCACTTACCCACGACGGTGAAGGAGGCGTCACTTACCCACGACGGTGAAGGAGGCGTCACTTACCCACGACGGTGAAGGAGGCGTCACTTACCCACGACGGTGAAGGAGGCGTCACTTACCCACGACGGTGAAGGAGGCGTCACTTACCCACGACGGTGAAGGAGGCGTCACTTACCCACGACGGTGAAGGAGGCGTCACTTACCCACGACGGTGAAGGAGGCGTCACTTACCCACGACGGTGAAGGTACCGTCACTTACCCACGACGGTGAAGGTACCGTCACTTACCCACGACGGTGAAGGTAGCGTCACTTACCCACGACGGTGAAGGTAGCGTCACTTACCCACGACGGTGAAGGTAGCGTCACTTACCCACGACGGTGAAGGAGGCGTCACTTACCCACGACGGTGAAGGTAGCGTCACTTACCCACGACGGTGAAGGAGGCGTCACTTACCCACGACGGTGAAGGTAGCGTCACTTACCCACGACGGTGAGAGGCATCACTTACCCACGACGGTGAAGGTAGCGTCACTTACCCACGACGGTGAAGGTAGCGTCACTTACCCACGACGGTGAAGGAAGCGTCACTTACCCACGACGGTGAAGGAAGCGTCACTTACCCACGACGGTGAAGGAAGCGTCACTTACCCACGACGGTGAAGGAAGCGTCACTTACCCACGACGGTGAAGGAAGCGTCACTTACCCACGACGGTGAAGGAAGCGTCACTTACCCACGACGGTGAAGGAAGCGTCACTTACCCACGACGGTGAAGGAAGCGTCACTTACCCACGACGGTGAAGGAAGCGTCACTTACCCACGACGGTGAGGGTATAGGTGCAAGGGACGCGCGTCCGTCCGACACGGTTCCTGGCGTAGCAGACGACGTGGACGGGCGACGTCGGGGTGAGAGTGACGACAGACCGGGTAGGGGACGACGGGTCGAGACGGTGACGCAACAGTGACCCGGCCAGGTCACCGTCACCCGTATCTTCCCAGGAGTCTGGCAGGGGCGTGTCCCAGGGCCTCGGGGCGGGTGTGACCCGGGGCTCGGGGTCTGGAGGGTGACCTGGGGTCAGGTCTATGAGGCTGGGGAGCCGTGGACCAGGGGGGTCTTCGTCCCCCGTCACTACCCCCCCGCGAGAGTCCTTCCCCTTGCCCCGCGGGGGGACGGGAGGGGGCGCTGAGAGCCTCCAGGTGAAGTTCACCTCCTGAGGTACGGCCTCCACCCTGCAGGTGAGGGTGATGGTGGTGTTGGAGGCCACCACCAGGTGGCTGTGTGGCGGCGTCCCTGCACAGTACGGTGAGTCTGTCATGGGCACAATACACATTGATCACTTGACGTACAGGAACAACACGTGTATACAGTGATAGTGTATGTCTGTCCTTGTGATCTCCCGCTTGTGTGTGTGTATACTGGTCACGTTAACTGTATGACGTGTTTACCTGACCTGTTACAGTCGCGTAACGGAACTATTAATACTCTCTACTCTCATCATATTATAGAGAAAGTAAACAGTGTCAGAGGTACGAGAAAGTTTTTGAAAGAATGAAGATTGAAGGTCAGTCTCTGTCTACTCGTCTGTGTATGTCTGTATGGCAGTATGCTTGTGTACTCACCTATTTGTACACACCTATTTGTGTTTGCGGGGGTTGTATGTGTGTGTGTGTGTGTGTGTGTGTGTGTGTGTGTGTGTGTGTGTTTGTGCGCGTGCGTGCGTGCGTGCGTGCGTGCGTGCGTGCGTGCGTGCACCAGCCTACTTATTTATAAATGAAGACATAACACGATACAATGGGTATAGATTGGATAAGTTTAGATTTCGGAAAGATCTGGGTAAATACTGGTTAGGTAACAGGGTTGTTGATTTGTGGAACCAATTACGCGTAGCGTGGTGGAAGTGGGGGGTCTCTTGATTGTTTCAAGCGTGGGTTGGACATGTATATGAGTGGGATTGGGTGGTTATAAAGAGGAGCTGCCTCGTATGGACCAATAGGCCTTCTGCAGTTACCTTTATTCTTATGTTTTTAAATGTAATTTATGTAGGAAATTGTAATTCTAATGAAATAAAAACTACATCTGCATTCACTAAATTTCACATTAAAATTAATACAGAAATGTATAATTAACAAAATTAAATATGAGATCCCATGCAATTAAATAAAAGTATATTCTCAGTATACAAAATCAAACGACAAGGAATGAGCTTTATGTGTAATTATACAAGTGATTTCCAGTTTGAGAGAACTTTTAATGAATTACATGAATTTGGTTTTAGCAAATTAACCAAATTAAATGTTTAAAATACTTCACTGCAACATATCTAGCACAAGTCACACACACACACACACACACACACACACACACACACACACACACACACACACACACACAGGGACAAGATAGGGCAGACAAATTCACTACAAACGACAAGGACACGTGCGGGGAACTCAATACGAAATTCCAGGAGGTCTTCACAGTAGAGCAAGGGGCAGTCCCAGAGATAGGAGAGGGAATATCTAACCAAACACCACTAGATGAGTTTGTGATTACCAGTGGGGAGGTGAGGAAGCATCTGCTAGAGTTGGATGTGACAAAGCCTATAGGCCCGGATGAAATC
This sequence comes from Procambarus clarkii, assembly GCF_040958095.1. Lineage (NCBI taxonomy): Eukaryota > Metazoa > Arthropoda > Malacostraca > Decapoda > Cambaridae > Procambarus > Procambarus clarkii. The sequence goes on along the minus strand of NC_091180.1, from coordinate 18,645,996 downwards.
TCCCCATGGATACTGAAGGAAGGAGCAGAAGCTGTGCCTGTCACTCTCCATGGTTTATAACAAATCACTGGTAACAGGTAAAATGCCAGAAATTTAGAAGACGGCGAATGTAGTCCCGATATTCAAGAAGGGTGATAGACAGGAGGCACTGTAGTACAGGCCAGTGTCCCTAACTTGCATATCATGCAAGATGATGGAGAAGACTGCGAAAAAACTAATGGAACATCTGGAGCGAAAGAACTTTGTAACGCAACATCAACATGGGTTCAGGGATGGCAAGTCCTGCCTCACAGTATTAATTAAATTCTACGACCAGGCAACAAAAGCAGGCAAGAAAGAGAGGGGTGGGCAGACTGCATATATTTGGATTGCCAGAAAGCCTTTGACACAGTACCACATAAGAGACTAGTGCACAAGCTGGCGATGCAGGCAGGAGGGAAAGGGAAGGTACTCCACTGGATAGGGGAGTACCTAAGCAAGAGGCCAGCGAGTCACTGTGAGGGGTGAGGTCTCTGAGTGGCGGGGAGTCACCAGTAAATGGTGACGACGAGTCCAAGGGCTCAGTCCTTGGACTTATACTGTTTCTGATACATGTAAATGATCTCCCAGAGGGAACAGATTCGTTCCTCTCAATGTTTACTGGTGATGCAAAAATTGTGAGGAGGATTAAGACAGAGGAAGACAATATGAGGCTACAATATGACATGGAAAAGCTGAAGAAATAGTCCAACAAATGGCTACTAAAGTTAAACCCAAGTAAATTTAAGGTAATGAAACTAGGTGGAGGAAATAGAAGGTCAGACACAGGATTCAGAATGGGAGATGAAGTCCTTCACGACACTGACAGAGAGAAAGATCTAGGAGTTGATATCACGCCAAACCTGTCTCCTGAAGCCCACATCAAGAGAATAACATCTGCGGCGTATGCAAGGCTGGCTAACATCAGAACTGCCTTCAGAAACCTGTGTAAGGAATCTTTTCAGAACTTTGTAAAACACACATGTAAGACCAATCCGGGAGTATGCGGCCCCAGCATGGAGCCCGTACCTTGTCAAGCACAAGACGAATATGGAAAAAGTTCAGAGGTATGCCACTAGGCTAGTCCCAGAACCAGGAGGCATTAGTTACGAGAAAAAGCTGCGTGAAACACACCTCACGTCGCTGGAAGACAGAAGAGCTCGGGGAGATAGGATCACCACATAAAATTCTCAGGGGAATTGACAGGGTAGATTATTTAATCTTCCCTGTCAATTCCCTGTTATGGATTATTTAACACGGTTCGTGTACTTGTGGTACACGAACAAGGGGACACAGGTGGAAGCTGAGTACCCAAATGAGCCACAGAGACATTGGAAGGAACTTTTTCAGTGTCAGAGTAGTTAGTAAATGGAATGCACTAGGAAGTGATGTGGTGGAGGCTGACTCCATACACTTTTTCAAATGTTGATATGATAGAGCCCAATAGGCTCAGGAATATGTGCACCTGTTGATTGCCAGTTGAGATTCGGGACCAAAG